>NW_027182190.1:0-20124 GCF_029961685.1 Aristolochia californica | reverse complement strand
TTACTTTTCTAGTTAGAGACCAACGTCTTGGGGCTAACGTGGGATCCGCTCAAGGACCCACCGGTTTAGGTAAATATCTAATGCGTTCTCCAACTGGAGAGGTTATTTTTGGAGGAGAAACTATGCGTTTTTGGATCTCCGTGCTCCTTGGTTGGAACCTCTAAGGGGTCCGAATGGGTTGGACTTGAGTAGACTGAAAAAAGACATACAACCTTGGCAAGAACGACGTTCTGCGGAGTATATGACTCATGCCCCTTTAGGTTCTTTAAATTCCGTGGGTGGCGTAGCTACCGAGATCAATGCAGTCAATTATGTCTCTCCTAGAAGTTGGTTAGCTACCTCTCATTTTGTTCTAGGATTCTTTCTATTCGTGGGGCATTTGTGGCATGCGGGAAGGGCTCGTGCAGCTGCAGCGGGATTTGAAAAAGGAATCGATCGCGATTTTGAACCTGTTCTTTCCATGACCCCTCTTAATTGAGACAGGAGATCAAATGCATGAAGTAGGAATCCATTTGATTCCGTTATACATATTAGGATCGGGGCATACTTAAATAAAAAAAAAAGTATTTCTTTTTCCTTTCTTTTTTTTTTTTTTTTATTCATAGATTAGGATTAGATTATATCTATTTAGATTTTCTTTATATTTATATATTATTATTATATTAATATAATATTCTATTTTATTTAAATATTTATTCTTATTCTAAATTAAAATTCAAAATTTAAAATAAAATATTTAATTTATTTATTTATATTTACTTCCTTTTTCTGGCTCGGCTAGGTGGGATAGCCGAGCCATGCCTCTTTATAACACTGGTCAGGCCAAATTAAATTAATAAAGAAACAAATCTATTCAACGAGTAAAAGGAGAGAGAGGGATTCGAACCCTCGATAGTTCTTTGTTCAGAACTATACCGGTTTTCAAGACCGGAGCTATCAACCACTCGGCCATCTCTCCGAGAGAGAATCTCTATTTTATTCCCCAAAATGGAACATGGCCATATGAGTTGATACTATAACTATCTCTAAAAACATCCAGCTTTATTTTGCTGTATCTATCCGTCTAGTATAGTATCTATCTGTTTATATAGATAGATGCATGAGCCAGTATGCCCGTTTGTGAAGTAAATAAAAATGGCCTCTCGGCTCCATGTAACAAATAAAAAAAATAAAAAAGAATACTAAATTAAAGATTAAAGTCGGAATAAGTTCGAAAAGGTCAATGTATTCATGGGCAAATCCCCGCATGATGGATTTTAGTACAATTTGGACTGAGAGGGGGATCAAATGGTATAGTTCAAGTTCATTTGTTGGTAGCTTGGAGGATTACAAGCATGACTATTGCTTTCCAATTGGCTGTTTTTGCATTAATTGCTACTTCATCAATTTTAGTGATTAGTGTACCCGTTGTATTTGCTTCTCCTGATGGTTGGTCAAGTAACAAAAATGTTGTATTTTCAGGTACATCATTATGGATTGGATTGGTCTTTCTAGTAGCTATCCTTAATTCTCTAATATCTTGAACCTCCTCGTACAAGAATAAAAAAGTGACCCCTCCCCCGAAGGAATTCGGACTGTGAGACACATTAAAATTCAATATGAGCCCCCCCCCCCTCAAAAAAAAAAAGAAAGAAAAAGTTGGAGGGAGAGGGGTCACTTCTTGAATGAAAAATGAATAATCTAATGTTAAAATAAAATAATTGGAATCTAATATAATATATTATATAGCCCTGTACAAATATGATCCAGACACACATATATATATATATATATATATATATGATATATCATATATGTGTGAACATGATGATGTTCATATCAGAACGAAGAAATGCGGATATGGTCGAATGGTAAAATTTCTCTTTGCCAAGGAGAAGATGCGGGTTCGATTCCCGCTATCCGCCCATGGTAAAATAATCTAATATAATATGATAAATGATTCGGTATAGTTGACCACGATAGTGTAGTGGTTCTAACTTCCCTCTTCTTTCCTACTATCCCAAAACAATTAACGGAGTTACACCTAACGTCTAAAAATGTAGCGGAGACAGGATTTGAACCCGTGACTTCAAGGTTATGAGCCTTGCGAGCTACCAAACTGCTCTACCCCGCACGAAAGACCCGGGAACTAATGGACCAAGAAGGATTGCCCCTCTACCATAATAAATAGAATAGCCCATTTCTACAGAATGGTAAAGGGGCCCCTCTATGATCATAGATCATAGAGACCCATAGAAATATGAAGAAGGGGTATTTTTACCCTTACCAACTTGATCTCGTTGCCCCCGGCAACAAACATGCATGAACCCTTTCGCGAAGTATGTGCCCGGATAGCCCAAAGTCCCGATAGTTACCTCTGGGCCTTCCGGTCGAAAAGCAACGTCGATGAAGACGTATAGGTGCACTATTACGTGGCGGGGATTGCAATTTTCCATGAATTTGCCATTTGTCACTCAACGACGAAACTTTGCTTATTTCTTTTTTTAGGGATCGGCGAATCAAATGATATTTCTCTTTTAATTTCCGCCTTTTATTCTCCCTTTGAATCAAACTTTTCCTTGCCATAATTGTTCAGTTCCTATTTTATTATCAATGATACGGGTCGGATCCTAGATGTAGAAATATAAGAGGGTAGTGGTAGTCCCCCTTCTCCACCGAATCAAATGAGATTGTTCCCGATGGAGCACATTACAAGAAAAATGAATTAACCAAATTTGCCTGATGTAGAGGCAATCAAGAAGGCTGCGTAAGTGAATATATAACCTACAGAAAAGTGGGCTAATCCAACCAATCTTGCTTGCACAATGGAAAGAGCCACTGGTTTATCCCTCCATCGAATCAAATTAGCCAAAGGTGTGCGTTCATGAGCCCATGCTAAAGTTTCAATCAATTCCTGCCAATATCCACGCCAGGAAATTAAGAACATAAATCCAGTCGCCCAAACAAGATGTCCAAATAGGAACATCCATGCCCAGACCGATAAACTATTCGTACCAAAAGGGTTATATCCATTGATAAGTTGTGAAGAGTTTAACCATAGATAATCTCTTAACCATCCCATCAAATAAGTGGAGGATTCGTTAAATTGGGAAACGTTACCTTGCCATAATGTGATGTGCTTCCAATGCCAATAAAAAGTAACCCATCCTATGGTATTTAACATCCAGAAAACTGCCAAATAAAATGCGTCCCAAGCCGAAATATCACAAGTACCACCTCGTCCCGGGCCGTCGCAAGGAAAACTATAACCGAAATCCTTTTTATCTGGCATTAACTTGGAACCGCGCGCGTCTAAAGCACCTTTTACTAAAATCAATGTAGTTGTATGCAAACCTAGAGCAATCGCATGATGAACCAAGAAGTCTCCAGGACCTATTGTTAAGAATAGTGAATTACTATTCTCATTAACGGCATTCAACCAGCCAGGTAACCATATGCTTCGACCAGCATTAAATGCTGGGCCATTCGTTGAAGATAAGAGTACGTCGAACCCATATGAAGTCTTACCGTGAGCAGATTGTATCCATTGGGCAAATATAGGCTCAATCAAGATTTGTTTCTCCGGAGTACCAAAAGCGAGCATGACGTCGTTATGAACATAGAGTCCTAAAGTATGAAACCCCAGAAACAGGCTGGCCCAACTTAAATGAGATATGATAGCTTCTTTATGGTCTAACATTCTTGCCAATACATTATCCTCATTCTGTTCTGGATTGTAATCTCGAATGAAGAATATAGCTCCATGAGCAAAGGCTCCTGTCATGATGAACCCTGCGATGTATTGGTGATGAGTATATAACGCAGCTTGAGTAGTAAAGTCTTGTGCTATAAATGCGTAAGCGGGTAAAGAGTACATGTGTTGAGCTACCAAGGAGGTAATAACCCCTAAAGAGGCTAGGGCAAGACCCAATTGAAAATGAAGCGAATTATTGATTGTGTCATAAAGACCCTTATGTCCACGCCCCAATCGACCTCCCGGAGGAATATGTGCTTCTAAAAGATCTTTCATACTATGCCCAATACCGAAGTTAGTTCTATACATATGGCCAGCAACGAGAAAAATAAATGCAATAGCTAAATGATGATGGGCAATGTCGGTCAGCCATAAACTTTGTGTTTGTGGATGGAATCCCCCGAGAAGGGTTAGAATGGCAGTTCCCGCCCCTTCGTAGGTGCCGAATAAATGACTACTGGAATCGGGGTTCTGGGCATAAAGATTCCACTGACCTGTAAAAAGGGGGCCCAACCCCTGGGGATACGGTAATACATCTAAGAAATTATTCCATCTGACGTACTGCCCCCTTGATCCGGGAATAGCGACATGAACTAAATGCCCTGTCCAAGCCAAGGAACTTACTCCGAATAGTCCTGACAAATGATGATTGAGACGAGATTCGGCATTTTTAAACCACGAAACGCTTGGTTTCCACTTGGGCTGTAGATGTAACCAACCCGCTATTAAGGATATGGCAGAAAGAAATAATAGAAAAAGAGCTCCAGTATAAAGATCCTCATTGGTACGTAAGCCGATTGTATACCACCACTGATAAACACCGGAATAAGCGATATTCACTGGGCCGAGAGCACCCCCTCGAGTAAAAGCTTCTACCGCCGGTTGACCAAAATGAGGATCCCAAATTGCATGAGCAATTGGTCTTACATGTAAAGGGTCCTGTACCCATGACTCAAAATTTCCTTGCCAAGCTACATGAAACAGATTTCCGGAAGTCCACAGAAAGATTATTGCTAACTGCCCGAAGTGAGAAGCAAAAATGTTCTGATAAAGACGTCCCTCAGTAATATCATCATGACTCTCGAAATCATGTGCGGTAGCAATACCAAACCAAATACGACGAGTAGTGGGGTCCTGAGCTAAGCCTTGGCTAAACCTTGGAAATCTTAATGCCATAATGCCTTTCAAATCCTCCTAGCCATTATCCTAGTGCAATAATTCTTGCTAAGAAGAATGCCCATGTTGTGGCAATTCCGCCCAGAAGGTAATGGGTTACTCCTACAGCGCGTCCTTGTACAATGCTCAAGGCTCTAGGCTGAATAGCAGGAGCAACTTTTAATTTGTTATGAGCCCAAACGATGGATTCAATGAGTTCTTGCCAATAACCACGGCCGCTGAATAGAAACATTAAACTAAACGCCCAGACAAAATGAGCGCCTAGGAAAAAAAGGCCGTATGCGGATAATGAGGAACCATAAGACTGAATTACCTGAGATGCTTGTGCCCATAAGAAATCCCGGAGCCACCCATTAATAGTAGTGGAACTTTGCGCAAAGTTCCCCCCCGTGATATGAGTTACCACCCCTTGATCACTTATACTGCCCCAAACATCTGACTGCATTTTCCAACTGAAGTGGAATATCACTACCGAAATGGAATTGTACATCCAGAATAGGCCTAAGAAGACATGATCCCAGGCGGATACTTGGCATGTTCCCCCTCTTCCGGGGCCGTCACAAGGGAAACGAAACCCAAGATTTGCTTTATCAGGTATCAATCGTGAGCTACGAGCAAATAGAACACCTTTCAGTAATATCAATACAGTCACATGGATCGTAAATGCATGAATGTGATGTACCAAAAAATCTGCGGTTCCTAATGGAATAGGTAACAAAGCGACTTTGCCCCCTACAGCCACTAAATCACTACCCCCCCAAGTCAAGCTGGTGCTTGTTGTTGCACCAGGAGCTGTTGCACTAGGTGCTAAAGCATGGGTGTTTTGTACCCATTGAGCAAAGATGGGTTGTAATTGTATAGCGGTATCTGAAAACATATCTTGGGGACGCCCTAAAGCACTCATGGTATCATTATGAATATACAAACCAAAACTGTGAAAGCCTAGAAATATACATGCCCAGTTGAGATGTGATATGATTGCGGCGCGGTGCCTAAGTACACGATCTAATAGATCGTTGTATCGAGTAGTTGGATCATAGTCTCTTACCATAAAAATGGCTGCGTGTGCAGCAGCACCAACTATGAGAAACCCACCAATCCACATGTGATGTGTGAACAACGAAAGTTGTGTACCATAGTCAGTAGCTAAGTATGGATAGGGGGGGCATGGAATACATATGGTGAGCTACAACAATGGTTGAAGAGCCTAACATAGCTAAGTTAAGAGATAATTGAGCATGCCATGACGTTGTTAGGATCTCATAGAGACCTTTATGACCCTGACCTGTAAATGGACCTTTATGAGCCTCTAAAATATCTTTCAGACCGTGACCAATGCCCCAGTTAGTCCTATACATGTGACCAGCTATCAGGAAAAGAATTGCAATAGCTAAATGATGGTGTGCAATATCGGTCAGCCATAGACCCCCTGTTACTGGGTCTAATCCTCCCCGAAAAGTAAGAAATTCCGCGTATTTTGACCAATTCAAGGTGAAAAATGGGGTTGCTCCCTCAGCAAAACTTGGATAAAGTTGAGCCAAAAGATCCCGATTCAAGATAAATTCATGAGGAAGCGGTATCTCCTTAGGATCTACCCCGGCATCTAGAAATTGGTTAATCGGCAAAGATACATGTACTTGGTGTCCCGCCCAAGAAAGAGACCCCAGTCCTAGTAACCCCGCTAAGTGGTGATTTAACATGGATTCTACATCTTGGAACCAAGCCAATTTAGGAGCAGCTTTGTGATAATGGAACCAACCGGCAAAAAGCATTAACGCTGCAAATACCAATGCACCAATTGCGGTACAATAGAGTTGTAATTCGCTAGTTATTCCAGACGCTCTCCAAATCTGAAAAAATCCAGAGGTTATTTGTATTCCTCGGAAACCCCCGCCCACATCACCATTCAATATTTCTTGACCCACTATTGGCCAAACCACCTGGGCGCTGGGTCCAATGTGAGTAGGATCGCTTAGCCATGCTTCATAATTGGAAAAACGAGCACCGTGGAAATACATGCCACTCAGCCAAAGAAAGATGATGGAGAGTTGACCGAAATGAGCACTAAAGACTTTTCGAGAGATCTCCTCCAAATCACTCGTATGGCTATCGAAATCGTGAGCATCAGCATGTAGATTCCAGATCCAAGTGGTAGTATCAGGGCCCTTAGCTATTGTTCTTGAGAAATGACCGGGTTTGGCCCATTCCTCGAAAGAAGTTTTTACGGGATCCCTGTCTACCATAATCTTCACTTCTGGTTCCGGCGAACGAATAATCATTGAGTCCTCCTCTTTCCGGACAACACATACAAAGAGACCCGCCAACTGTCAGTAATTAGTGAACCTCTGAGAGATGGGTATTTATGATTAGTGATTAGTTCCTTTCTTTCCTATCTCCCATCTATTTATTTTCTTTAGTTATTTACTAGAGCAATTATGATATGGAAGTCAATCCGGGGCAAGTGTTCGGATCTATTATGACATATCTGGGGGGCGCCCAACGGACCTTTATCTAATAATAAAGCCCCTTCCTCACATGGCATGGCGCAAAAACCATTTTTGGTGCAATCCAATGTATTCATATTTCAATGTATAAATGCCTAGATGAATCCACTTCAGTTTAGATCTTACATATATCTCACATGGAACGTATTTATTACTCTATTACAAATCAAAGAATCATTCATTAGTCATTAAAAAGAAAAAAGAGACATCCCGATATCCCTATTTAGTCAGTCGAGGATATAGCTTTATTAGCATAGAAAAAAGGAATGGAATGTATTCTGTACAGTATCTATATGGTTTATACTTCGGAAGTACCAGACGAAATAGAACGATCTTAGAAGGGATATAATGAAATTCCTTGATTGGCTCTTCCCAGAGGAACGATCCATTTTATTTGATTAATGGATCCAACATAACATGATAATTGAATTAAAAAAAAAAAGAGTGTTCTTATTCGAACCGCCCTGTGATCTTCAACCAATTATGGGCTTCAATATAATTACCTGGAGTAAGCGATATTGCTTGTTTCCAATATTCAGCAGCTTGATCAGACCAAGCCTCCGCAATTTCAGAATCCCCCTGTCGAATGGCCTGTTCTCCCCGGTCGGAATAGGTGGGTCATTTCCTTCCCTTAGAACCGTACTTGAGAGTTTCCTACCTCATACGGCTCCGCCGTCAAGTCTTTTGGTGTCCCATCTTAATCTACCATATCTATAATTGAATGAGATTTCTCGTAAATCTATCCCGGGTTAACCAGAAGAGGTTAATTACATGAGTTTCAAACTCTTTTTTTGATCAAAAATGCGTTTTATCTTTTCTCCCACCTTCAGAAAAATAAAGCATAGGTACCGTACCCCCTCTATCATTAGAATCTTCTGAAAGGTAACTATCTCGGTTTCATATAGGAATTGATATTGATATAGAATCTTTGAAAAAGACTTTCCTCCATAAGAAAGAAAGGACTTACTATCTTTGGGATCTGATGCTACACCGCTGCTCAATACCTTAGTAGATCGACTCTATTACATAAGTTGATTCCTCACTTTTATCTCATATCATAAGATATGATATGTTCTGTAAGCAGTTCTTATTGTATCGGCCCCAAAACCTCTCTAATTGATCTTTACGGCGCTTACCCTATCAATTAAATTAGATCCTTTATCCATGGAATCTAGTATATAGGCCATACCTATTTCTTCATATTTTGGCCTCTATGAAGTCTTTCTTTGCTACAGCTGATAAAAATCGTTGCTTTGGACGATGCATATGTAGAAAGCCTATTTTTTTTTTCTAGTATTGACTAGCGTATTTGATCTTTCTTTCCTTCTTTCTATAGTGGAGATAGTCGCACGTAATGACAGATCACGGCCATATTATTAAAAGCTTGTGGTAAGAATGGGTTTCGCTCTAGCGCCCGGAAATAATATTCCAAAGCCTTCGTATGTTCCCCGTTGCTTGTGTGGATAAGGCCTATGTTATAGAGTATATAACTTCGATCGTAGGGATCAATTTCTAGTCGCGTAGCTTCATAATAATTTTGTAAAGCTTCCGCATAATTTCCTTCGGATTGAGCTGACATCCGTTACGGTCGTTCATTCTATTCAAAGAATCTCCGTTTCAGAACCGTACGTGAGACTTTCATCTCATACGGCTCCTCCCTTCTCTTCTGTGCATAGTAATAAAGGGAATAACCCATGGAATCGGAATCAAAAAAGATTGAAATATTTTCATTATGAACTGATGGGGGCTAGTGTTTTTACAAGAAATCTCTAGCCAGCCTTCCTGTAGGAGGTCTTTTTCTTAACACCAAACGTGTTGATGCTAGATAGAAATGCTCACTCCAACAATTTCTTTGTCCTCAACGCCCTCTATTTGATTTGCAGGAATTAGTCACTTCAACGATCTTCGATGGTTATACGGGTATCCAAAGCACAAACGAGATGGATGTTTGTTGTCCCAACCATTCTTGTTAGTCCCGATCCCAATAAGGAAAAGGGGTATAATATATAACAAAGTTTTCGTGTTGTTGATTCCTAGGTGTAGTGCTTCTTCCCCTATGCGCCGCCTATTGGTACTGGTGGAGTAGGATTAACCTGCAATACAGAACCTATAGGTGTAACCTTTCGCTCAATGCTAAAATCGATAATTGAAGCATCTGAGGTTGCATCAATCGGGGATACACGACAGAAGGAATTGTTCGATCTCTACTACCCCAAACTTCACCTTCACCAAGCGGAAGTTTATTTAAAGAATTTTTTTTTTGTGTCCTGAACCATGTCCCCTTCTCATAAGACTGAAAGAGGTCAAATCCAATATATAATAATAATATAATAAGTAAATATAAATAAATAGAATTATATTATATAATTAGAATATATATAAATTTTAATATTAATAAATAAATAAAAAAAAAACGAATCAAATCACACCATCTCTGTAATAGGTAAATGCCTCTTTTTCTCCTGAAGTTATCGGAATTATTCGTAATAAGATATTGGCTACAATTGAGGAGGTCTTATCAAGAAAATTTCCACTTATCCGAGATCTAGGCATAGTTTACAACCCATTCCATAATTCTTCTCATTATCCTCTCCCTCGAGGGAAAATGCTCCCATAAACAAAGGAATTGTACAGTACGAAATCACATAAAAACAGAGTAATTGTAAAAAAAAAAAGACCCTCAAAATTGCCCCTTTTAAGACAGGGATAGATAGGAAATATTGGAATCAGATTGGATTTCAGTCCAATGTGGTATACCAATGAACAGAACTCTTACTCTTTATTTTATCGAAGTTAAGGAATCCAAGAAATTTTCCTACAAATTCTGATCTAACTCGAGGAGTTTTTTTTTTTTTTATTATTACCCAAAGAGTCAAAAGAATCAAATAAGCATTCCATGATGAAAATAGAATAACCAACCCATCCATTTTGGGCGAATAGCGCGTATCCACAAACAAAACAATACAATGGAAATATTAAAATCATAGGGCGACCCATGAATTTATTTATAATAGATCCATGGGAATAATAGATCCATGGGATAGCTCATGAGAAGAGTTGTTGTTGATAAATCTGAAACTAGAAAGGAATTTTTTAATTCCTATGGACCTCTAAATATAACCATAGTATAAAATACTATAGTATAGTATAGAGTTTGTGGATTCGTCCCAATTCATTGGTTGTTTAATCCGGTATACGGTATAAATATCCGAATAAGATGGAGAGGGTCGTCGTCTTGACAAAGATGAATAGATAGTTTTTTTAATATTAAGTTAATATTAAATAAAAAAAAATGTGTTTTTATCCCTCGAGCCTCGAAGGAAGATCTTTGTTTGACGAAAAGTTTTCGATTTATAATAGATCGGTCGTACCTTTATTGTATTGCAATAAAAAATTCAATAAAATAATATGAATGACTCGCTATTCACCGGGTTTCCGGGCAATAATCCTAAGATTCTGTGGGAAAGGTGGCCGAGTGGTTCAAGGCGTAGCACTGGAACTGCTATGTAGGCTTTTGCTTACCGAGGGTTCGAATCCCTCTCTTTCCGTACCTTGACCTACACCTAATTTACCAACGTTACCAACCACAATGTATCAAATAACAATGGATACCATTATTCCAAGAGTAGGGCCTTTGCTTTCTAGTGATTCTCTATTGCCAATTACTGTGGTAGATAAAATATCGGATCGGAAAGGGTGGACAAGGAATGAGAATCTGACCGCGGATCCACTTGGGATACGAAAAGGATACGAAAATGGGGGAAAATCCGGATTAAATCCCTTAACTTAGTTCTATTTACTTTGTTTGGTGAAACAGGGTAGACAAAATTGTATTGTCCAAAGCTTAATTATTTTATTTTAATTAAGTTTAAGTCTGACGGGAATAATATTCCACGACTAGTAATTCATTGATTTTTAAGCCGATCCATTTACTATCTATTATTTGATTTACTATTCCTTTATATTGGAATGAGTCAAGAGTCAAATGTTTTGGCAATTCCTCGCGGGGAGATGAATCCACATAATTTTGAATCAGAGCTCTGGATCTTTGTTCATCTCTCGTAGTAATAATATCTCGGGGTTTACACCGATAACTTGGGATATCTACTATACGACCATTAACTAAAATATGTCTATGGTTAACTAGTTGTCTAGCTCCAGGAATGGTCGAAGCCATACCCAATCGAAAAAGGATGTTATCCAAACGCATTTCAAGTAGTTGTAGTAAAACTTGACCTGTTGACCCTTTGGCTTTCCCAGCGATACGAACATATCTAAGCAATTGCCGCTCTGTCAGACCATAATGAAAACGCAATTTTTGTTTTTCTTCTAGACGAATACGATATTGAGATCTTTTCCCGGAACGCGGTTGGTTTCTAAGATCACTTCCGGATCTAGGTCTTTTACTAGTGAGTCCCGGTAAAGCCCCCAGACGGCGTATTTTTTTGAAACGAGGCCCTCGGTAACGAGACATAAAGACTCCTTATTTTATTGAAATTGGATTTCACAGAATAAAAAAATTAAGACTGAACTAAACGATAAACGAAGCTAAACTCGCTGAAATACTATAAAGAAGAATGAGATGAATTGTCTCAATAACCAGATTATTTTATATAGTTATATATAGGAAGTTAAGTATCCCTTTCTTGTTCTGTAGAGATCTAACAGCTTCAATCCATTTTTTATTCTTTTTTATTCATAGTTGGGAGTTCCCGTAACATACTATGTTGACCCGACATTTGGAGAAAATTGAAAAGTCTTTTCAATTTCTCTTGATCTCAAGGAGACATTATCAATATCAATATCAATCATGGAAAAAATCGAATAAATGGAAAAGCCGGCTATCGGAATCGAACCGATGACCATCGCATTACAAATGCGATGCTCTAACCCCTGAGCTAAGCGGGCTCACATAACAGAAATAGTGCATAGGATTTCGGGAAACTACTGGGACTTAGCTATTAGTAATTAGCTATTTATTTATTTTTTTATTTTATTTATCTATTTATTTATCTATTATTAATATCTATTATTAATAATTAATATAATTATAATAAATAAATAAAGAGTAGTTTGTTTTTATTATTATTATAATTATTATTAATTATTATTATTATATATAATATATATATATATAAATACAATTATATAAATACAAATACAATTATATAAATACAATATCAATATTATATTAATAATACAATATTAATATTAAATAGAATATAATATTAATTATGACAACATTAATATTAATAATGTAATTATTAATATTAATGTTGTTATGTAATAATAAATAATAATATAATATTAATATATTATATTATTAATATTAATTAGATTATATTATGATTATGTAATATTAGTAATATTAATTACTTAATCTTAATAAAATAAACTAAAAAATAAAAATTAGCTTAGTTATATATTCTATATATAGTTATAGAAATTTAGAAATTCTATTTATTTACACTATAGGAATTCCTATAGTATAGGAGATCCTTCCTAAGGAAAGGATAAGATAAAGGAAAGGATAAGATAAAGATAAGGCTGCAGTCCAGAGCATAATGAGACATTCCTCTGGTTTCATTCGGAAAGGGAGGGGATAAGACGATAAAAAAAGAATGAATATCGACCGTTCCAGTATTCCAAATAGCGCTAAAAAAATAAGGGGTGTAAAGACATATATATATATGTGACGTGGGATATATCCATCCATATTGAATTGCGGATACATCAATGATAGAATCATTTCTGATTGGATCATATCAAATATGGGCCCGCCACTCCGATAGGGATGAAAGAAGCTGGTCAAGAAATATAATAGGGACACACCTCTTTGATATAGGAATAAGGGCCTGTATCTAATGAATTCAACGGCTCCAAGATAAATGAAAGAAAAGAAGGGGGGGTCACAATGTGATTTCTTTCTCATAAGGAAGAGGGAGGGGGATATGGCGAAATTGGTAGACGCTACGGACTTGATTGGATTGAGCCTTGGTATGGAAACCTACTAAGTGGTAACTTCCAAATTCAGAGAAACCCTGGAATTAAAAATGGGCAATCCTGAGCCAAATCCTGTTTTCAGAAAAAAAAAAGGATAGGTGCAGAGACTCAACGGAAGCTGTTCTAACGAATGGGGTTGACTTTACTACATTGGTAGAAGAATCCTTCTATCGAAACTCCAGAGTGGGATGACCCTAGATATGTACGTATACGTACTGAAATATCAAAGATTAATCACGACCCGAATCCATATTTTTTTTTTCTAAAAATTTCAGAATAATAATTTCAGAAGCAGAAGGAAGAATCGAATAGTCAGTGATCAAATCGACTATCACACCAGAGTCTGATAGATCTTTTTAAGGATGTCTGATAGATCTTTTTAAGGATTGATTAATCGAGTGAGACGAGAATAAAGATAGAGTCCCATTCTACATGTCAATACTGACAACAATGAAATTTATAGTAAGAGGAAAATCCGTCGACTTTAGAAATCGTGAGGGTTCAAGTCCCTCTATCCCCAATAAAAGGCCTATTTGACTCCCTAAGCATTTATCCTCTTTTTTTTTTATCAGTGGTTCAAAATTAGATATGTTTTTCACTTACTCTACTCTTTCACAAATGGATCCGGCCAGAAATCTTTCTCTCTTCTCACTGTGATAGATATGATATACGTACAAATGCCCATCCATATATGGATGGGCAAAGAATCTCCATTACGGAACCTTTCACAGTTCATATCATTACTCTTACACTTACATTTACAAAGTCTCCTTTTTGAAGATCCAACAAATTACCGACTTTATTTAGGTAAGTTAATGCTTTTTGAGTCCCTTTCATTGACATAGGCCCAAGCTTTCTTTTTCTTTTAGTAGGATCATGCATCGAGAATGGTCGGGATAGCTCAGCTGGTAGAGCAGAGGACTGAAAATCCTCGTGTCACCAGTTCAAATCTGGTTCCTGGCACGTGGTTAATGTATCGAATAGATAAGATACTCATACAAATAAATCAATAGAGTCAGAACCCATATTAATATTATTTAATATTATATGCGTTAATAGTCCAGAGCATAATACATATTTATCCATCTACATCTAGATGTATAGATAGACGCCTCCGTCTTGTAGATGGGTAAAAAACGAGTAGATGGGTAAAGATATGAGTAAAGAAAATAATTGGATTCCGTTCCCTCCTCTTTTTTGTTTGTTTGTTCATACTGTATCTCTTCCCGCACAAAAAGAATGTTAATACTTCATACATATCCGAAGTCGAAGTTAGTTGGTCGAAAACCCTAAAAGACTAGTCTGGAGGAGTTGAAGGATAGGAAAAGGCAGGGTTCATTTCAGAGACAGTCCAAAAAATCCGATCCTTTTTTATTTTATTTAATTTCTGAATTTTTCTTTTTTTATTTCAGAATTTACGATTTTATTTCATATTCTATTTCTTCACTTTCCCATTTATTCACTCCCTTCTATGCAGCTTTCCGTGGCCCCATCTAAGCGATGCGCGCGGTACAAAGTTCATGGTGCAGAACTCTTTTGATTCATCCTACAGGCTCTGCTCATCTGAAATGGGACTCTTCAAAATTTGAGAATCTAAATGAAGCTTCTTTAGCAGCCCATCCATAGTACGAATGAAAGGCCAGTTACTCCGTTTCATCTAGAACAGAACGTAAAAAGATTCCTTGAATATCTGGAGTCGTATAAGTGAAGATTAGTTTCTTATCATTCATCTTATCATTCAATGAGCATCTTGTATTTCATAGAAATTGGGGGTAATATAATCCTTACGTAAAGGCCAGCCTAGCCAACTTTCGGGCATCAAGATACGTTTCAGGCGTGGATGATTCTCATAAGCGATTCCCAACATATCATAGGATTCCCGCTCTTGAAAGTCTGCGCTTTTCCAAATCCAGAAAACAGACGGGATTCTAGGATTCGTCCTTGGGGCAAATACTTTTATGCATACCTCTTCGGGTTGATCCACACCATACTGTATTCTCGTAAGATGATACACGCTAGCTAACAATCCGCCTGGTGCTACATCATAGGCACACTGGGAACGTAGATAATTGTAACCATATACATATGAAATGACAGCAATGGAGTACCAATCCTCGGGTTTTATTTGTAAAGTCTCTATTCCTTGGTAATCGAAGCCCAAAGATCTATGAACTAGCTCATGCTTGACTAGCCAAGCGGATAAACGACCCTGCATCTTCTTGATCTCTCCCACATTTGTATGAGTATTTCAAATTGCCGATGAAATTTATGAAGATTGACCCACTGCTTGTTATCCTGGACAACACAAAAGCATCCTGCCTTTCCTAATTCAATAATTCGTGGGAAGACACTGAACTTTTGTATTTGAAAAATGCTTCAGAAGGTATCTCTGAAGTAGATGGGGACTGGTAGAGTAATCCTTGATCATAATTTCCAGTATGAGTACTTCGCTCAACATGAAACTTGTGATTGGTAGTAAAATATCGATTTTCCTGTTGAGACCCAATTCTATCTTCATAGATTTCTCGAGAGACTTTCTTACGAAGTTTCGTTATAGCATCCATAATTGCCTCTGGTTTGGGTGGGCAGCCCGGCAAATAGACATCCACAGGAATTAGCTTATCGACTCCCCGAACGGTACTATAAGAATCGGTACTAAACATCCCCCCTGTAATGGTACAAGCTCCCATAGCAATGACATATTTCGGTTCAGGCATTTGCTCATATAATCTCACTAAAGAAGGAGCCATTTTCATTGTTACCGTGCCGGCTGTTAAAATTAGGTCCGCCTGCCTAGGACTTGATCTTGGTACCAGCCCATAACGATCAAAGTCGAATCGAGATCCTATTAATGAAGCAAACTCAATGAAGCAACAACTGGTACCGTAGAGAAGTGGCCATAAACTGGAGAGTCTTGACCAATTCGAGAGGTCATTCGGTGTAGTTGAAATAACTGAATTTTGGGCTGTTCGGTCAAGTAACGGAAATTCAATAGAATTCATAACTGTCTCAATGTAACCTTTTCCTTCTTTTTTATTGTCTGAGGATTCAGGGGTTAAGACCATTCCAATGCTCCTTTTCGCCATGCATAAACTGAACCAACAATTAGGATAAGCACGAAAATGAAAGCTTCTATAAATACGGATAGACCCAATACATCGAAACTCATTGCCCATGGATAAAGAAAGACCGTTTCAACATCAAAAACAACAAAAACTAGAGCAAACATGTAATAGCGGATTCGGAATTGTAACCAAGCATCCCCCATTGGTTCTATACCCGATTCATAACTGGAGAGCTTCTCCGGTCCTTCACTAATCGGGGCTAAAACTCCGGAAATAAAAAATGCCAAAATAGGAATAACACTTGATATTATCAGAAATGCCCAAAAAATATCATATTCGTGAAGCAGAAACATAGATGCACTCCTATTAATGTGGAATATACCGAATTAGTCAATTCGAATTTTAATTGTCAATTTATTCATAACTATTTAGTCGAAACACCAATTAGGGTGGAACCACGTAGTTTCATTTGTTTGCTATGAATCATGTCTCGTTTCAAGATTCATCCAACGGAATCCCACTTACATTTACTTCGATTCCATTCAGGATGTAGACATATTATGTTTTTATACAAAAAAACTCTCTCACTTTGTTTTGTTTCGGATTTTCTTAAAATAAAAAAGTAATTAAAGACTATTTGAAATAATATGAAAATAATATGAATATTATTTCTATTCATAAAATCATAAAAAAAAAATATTAAATATAAATATATAACATAACAATGTTATATTAATATATTAATTAATATTTAAATTAACAGAAAATTCAAAATATGAAATTGAATTAATATTTAATATAATATAAATATATATTATATCAAATTTCTAATATAATTTGAATAATAATAGAATAAAAATTCTAATAAATAATAAGCCTGGCTTGGGTAAATTTTTCTCTCTTTTTTTTTTTTCTTTTATAATATCACAACACAAATAGTCAGATGTAGTAGAATGCCTAGGGATTTCTATCTTAGGATTTATGGTATATTCCACTTGGTTTGTGTTGATGTATTCTTTTCATTAGGGTCTGGTTAGAGGATCGTCATTCTGTCTATTGATTCGATACAGATACGGAAATAGAATGCATCGGCCAATTAGATTCTCTCCCTTTGTCCCAAATTTATACTTAATTGATTTGATTCAATCTGTTAAATTGTGAGAAATCCTTCCATATTTCCATATAAACTTCCATATTTCCATATAAATAGATATATAACAACTCATGGATTCCTATACCAAATTATAGACTTTTGACTTGTACTCCCTACCCCCGATGGTCCCCCTAGAGAGAATAAAGAATCGAGTTATTTAATTAGACTTAGAATAGAAGTCTTGAAGAAGTCATTCCATTTCGGACCAATTTCTAGGACTCAAAATCGCGATTTGAAATGATTTGAAATACTTGTTAATAACATCTGATAAGACTACCCAAGGGGTTAGGTTTCGTGACAATAAAAAGGTTTGTTTCCTTTGAAGTAAACCTACACAATGGAGTGTACCACAGTCGTAGAATCGGCTGAATCATAAATGATCCGCATAAGATACTTCTAATGGAATCAGGCGTTGTTGAACGATTCGACAGACCAAATCCAAAAATAGACTCATAGAAATAGAAGAGGGTGCAAACGTTGATACGTTTAGGTTATAGGTTAGCGTCCATTTTTTATCTCTGAAACAATGCACTGCATTGGAGTTATTGTGGAACAACAAAGCGATGAGTCAGAAGGATCCCCAGCCCGTGCAAGTTCAAACAGGCCCCCAATCTTCTTGCTTGCATAAAGTCTGTATCGGAAGGAAGGACCAGTAGAATTGGAATGATGAACAATTGAATTAGATTAGGTTGGAATAAAAAAAAAATAAGTATTGTGCAGAAACAGAAGACTACTTGCTTTGCCAACCCACCGCGCGGGCCAGCCACAAGCACTAATGTGAGAAAATGAGAGCTACACAAAAATGTCAAAATGACACGGATGTCAAAATATATAGGGCTATACGGACTCGAACCGTAGACCTTCTCGGTAAAACAGATCAAACTGAGTATTATCTAAATGATTCGAACTGTTTCAAAGACCCAACATGCATTTTTTTTGCATTGGGCTCTTTCGTTAACTGATATAAGAATCGGCTAGTCCACCATACTTTTTCTTGACAGGAAGATAACGAGATGGTTCCACGTGCTCTGATTCATTTTTTGTATTCTGATCCAGGAGCAATACCAAAGTGTTTTCAAAGAAGGATTGCCTTGACGTAGGTCTGCCTCCGGCCTAGATCAACCTAAGTTAGGTTGAGTCTCTATCGCTCCGCTCAAAGAGTCAAATATGATACTTCATACACCTTAAAGCTCATAGGGCGAAAAGAGGTTATGTTATTTTGAGGTCCTTATACCCATTATGCCTAGCATTGAATAGACTAGGTATTCACCTTATCAATTATCAAATCAATGATGGGTTCTATTTTAAATTGGTACCTGAATCGGACCGAACCAAAGATTTGTCAGGCTATTGTTCTCTTGTTCCCTCGAATCCATGGAGTAAGACACCGATTTATCAATAAGATCAATTCTGTTGATTGCATGATGAACTCCCCTGAAAAAGCATTGGCGCGCGTGTAAACGAGGTGCTCTACCTAACTGAGCTATAGCCCTTGTCATAGATATCTTAACATCTAGATAATATCTTGTCAAGATGGATATTCTATGGTCCCATATGATAGCTCTCTGACCCCTTTACTGACAAAGATTGGTATTGCTTAGAAGTAGTATTCCATCTATAATGCCCATGCGAGGGGTCTTCCTTTTTTTTTTCTTTGTGATGATAAATGACCTACTTAACTCAGCGGTTAGAGTATTGCTTTCATACGGCAGGAGTCATTGGTTCAAATCCAATAGTAGGTATAACTTATTAGATACCGGAGTCAATGGTCTCTAATAAGTTTTTCTACCCACCCTTTCCTATTTTTTAATTAATCTTTTACCCTTTCCCTATTATCCTCCCACTATTCATACTTTATGTTTGTATTTTTTTCCTTGCATCAGATTACACTTGATTGTATCCAATTGGTGGAATCCAAATAAGGTGTATAAACGGAGCTTCTTTTGATTATTCTGATGCATCGACGATTACGAAAACGAAATAGCATTGACAGCCTCTACGCGTGTCCTAGCTCGTCTGAGAGCTAGATTCGCCTCAATTACCTGTCTCTTGCCTTCAGCTTTACTCAAGTTAGCTTCCGCTATTTCAAGAGTTCGCTGAGCTTCTTGCGGATCAATGTCACTACCCCTCTCACCATCATTTACTAAAATGGTGATCTCATTATTGCCTATTCTAGCGAAACCACCCATCAGAGCCATCGTTACCCGTTGATCGTTAAGGCATATTCTCAAAATACCTATATCTACTGCTGTGGCAATAGGGGCGTGATTTGGTAATACACCAATTTGGCCACTATTAGTAGATAAAATAATTTCTGTCACTTCTGAATCCCAAATAATTCGATTAGGAGTCAGTACACAAAGCTTTAGGGTCATTTCTTCAATTTGCTCTCCACATCTAAGTTCATAGCCTTCGCGGTAGCTTCATCGATGTTACCTACCAAATAAAAGGCCTGCTCGGGAAGACCATCTAATTCTCCGGAAAGGATCA
>NW_027182189.1:0-20151 GCF_029961685.1 Aristolochia californica | reverse complement strand
GTCTAAGGCAAAGCGTCAGTGGTTCGTATGCCTACCTTACCTACTTGACGAAAGGGAACGAACTTCGTTTCGTTTCCGGGTTGATGGATGAGGGGAGCCTCACTCTTTCCTTTTGATTATGTCGTGACGCTTTGGTTACCGGCGAACGCTTCCAAAGGCGACCCTCTAGAGTTTCCGGCTCTTTCCTAGATTGAAGTAGCCTAGCTAGCTAGCGCACAAGCCCAAAGGCCATAGGGGGCACCGCACACGCCCAAAGTAGCAAGAGGGGCCTACAGCCCTCTTGCGACTTTGGGCTACGCACCTTTACCTTGTCGCGCGCTTCTCGCTTGCCCTATTGGGCCCTATTGTGTAAAGGCGCTTTATAGGCAGGCTTCTCGCTCTATTGCAACTTTGGGCGTGTGCGCCTGACGTGAGAGGGGGGCACTTGCAGCCCGAAAGAAGTCACTATCAAACTGCTCGCCCTACTGAAGTACCAAAGGTGCGCTCCGCCCTAATTAATTGGTTTGCGACTGTTTGAAGCTGAAAAACTCCTGCGCGCGCCTGACACTAGCGCACAAGCCCTAAGGCACTTGCAGCACACGCCCAAAGTAGCAAGAGGGCCTCTGCTGCCCTAAGGCACTTGCAGCCTTAGGGCTTGTGCGCTAGCTTGACCTTGGGGGCCCGCTGGCTTTGAGCGAGCGCATCCGCGCTCCGCTCACTGGGGAAGGAAAACGCTTTCGGAGATCGAGATTTTCTTTCTTTTTCATCGAAAACGAAGAAGGCCTACGGTGCGTGTTATCTGAAGGGCGAAGAGAACACGCTTTTTCGACCGCGGTGGTATGATTGCCGGGCCCTCTCCTCGTTCCGCCCGCAGGCCTATTGGGATAGCAGCCTTCGGGCTTTGCCCGCCCTTTCTAATAAAGAATTCCGGCTCGGCCCGGGAAAGCGCTGGCAACAAAAGAAAGGAAGGGGTCCATGTAGCTGCTGCGCCCGCCCCCTTATAGCAATAGGGCAGCAGGTTCGGCATCTACTACAAAAGAGAGAATCCACTTCAGATAACCACGCCTCTGCTAGGCAGCGTGTGGAATGGCCAAGAGCGGACCTTTTTGGATATATAATCCAAGTCGAGAGTGGAGTTACGGGAACAGCCGTCTGATGGAAAACCACTTTCACGTTCGGTTCAGAGAGCACTTTTTTCGTTGAGAATTCCTCGTTCCCTTTCGTGTGAATTCCCCAGCGGCGAATTAACAACTTGTGGGGCCCTATCTATTCCATCTCTCGAGCCCCGAAGAAAACCCCCCTCCCCTTCGGACTCCATATCTCTTTTGACTCTATATATGTGGGCACCTGATATCTATGAGGGTTCACCCACCCCGGTTACAGCATTCCTTTCTATTGCGCCTAAAATCTCTATTTCTGCAAATATGTCACGTGTTTCTATTTATGGTTCCTATGGAGCTACATTGCAACAAATCTTCTTTTTCTGCAGCATTGCTTCTATGATCTTAGGAGCACTGGCCGCCATGGCCCAAACGAAAGTCAAAAGACCTCTAGCTCATAGTTCGATTGGACATGTAGGTTATATTCGTACTGGTTTCTCATGTGGAACCATAGAAGGAATTCAATCACTACTAATTGGTATCTTTATTTATGCATCAATGACGATAGATGCATTCGCCATAGTTCCAGCATTACGGCAAACCCGTGTCAAATATATAGCGGATTTTGGCGCTCTAGCCAAAACGAATCCTATTTCGGCTATTACCTTCTCCATTACTATGTTCTCATACGCAGGAATACCCCCGTTAGCCGGCTTTCGTAGCAAATTCTATTTGTTCTTCGCCGCTTTGGGTTGTGGGGCTTACTTCCTAGCCCCAGTGGGAGTAGTGACTAGCGTTATAGGTCGTTGGGCGGCCGGAAGGTTGCCATGAGTAAGTCAGTTTGGGGGACCGAAGGCTGTTCTCCGTGCACCGGACACGTAGCTTACCGAATCAGTTGCGACACGGATGGGAATGCATGCTACGAAAGAAAGGGTCGATAAAGAGACATCAACCGTCTACTCAATATCCTTGGTAGAGTCCACAATCACTACACGAGATGAACCTGGGTTTGGTGAATTTCAGTTGGCCTTAGGTGTAATAGGACTCCCAGTTACTGCGCGCGATCGTATACTGAGGTGCTCCCCGCCGGTTGTTGGAACGACGCGAGCCGGGCCGGGCCTCGATTCAGAAAGATGAAGGGAAAGAGGTGACTAATTCCCCATCTCATTGGGGCGGAAAACGAATCGACATCTCGATGTGATACAGCCTATTCTTTTTTTGTTGGGAAAGAACGGCGAAGTCCATCCGAACCTGAAGAATAAGAGGAGAGCAAAGCGCCAATGGCGCGCGAAGCGCATGCGGAACGGGCACGGAGAAAAAAAAAAAGTGTGTGGAGGAGAAGCAGCCGAGCTCATTCCCTTCGCTTCCTGGGCCCAAAGCAGTGCAGTGTTTCCTGGCCAAATCAAGGATTTGGGGCTTCTTGCTACATTATTTATATTTAGATGTAGTAAGATATATGAATAGAAAGATAGATCCTCCTATCCGATTGAGATTATAATATCTAAAAAAGAATCGATTTCATTCAACGTTTGATTCAAAGAACTGCGCTTAGCCCCCCCGCTCATGAAACGGCTCTGCTGCAATGGATGGCAGAGGGTCCGTAGTACCCGAAGCACTGGAGTGATCCAGTAGCCGGGAAGGGGCCTAGAAGTGCCTACGTATACACCACACTACACTTGGCTCTACACATTTACAGAGCTAACCCCTGTCCAGTGTCTGGCAGAGCGGCGGGGGGCTTCAATCCTTACTCCTTATCCCCAGCCCAGGCTAATGGGGCCTTACTTATTCAGGGGGGAGAGTTTAGCCTCGAGAAGCACTGTTGAGAGGAAGATCCTTGGCCCCTCTTCATTCTCTACAGGGGTCTCTGCCCACATGGAAGCGGGGCAGAGATGGAAGAGATCGAACACGAGAATAAGAAGCAAGCTCACCTTCCTTTTTTCTCATTTTGATAGAGGGGGATGGAGAAAGTGGACAAAACAGACTCCAATTTCCCAGTCGAAAAGACCTTTTTCTTATCGAAAAAGAGGAAAAGATTCATCTTGAAAACGCTCCTAACCCAGTGAGCGGAGCGCGGATGCGCTCGCTCAAAGCGCGAAAGCCTGCGAGCGAAGCAGCGAAGCGAGCCAGAAAGCGCACAAGCCTTAGGGCACTCCAAGTGAAAGCCTGCGAGCGAAGCAGCGAAGCAAGCCAGAAAGCGTCAAAAAGTGCCCCTCTTACTACAAGGTGCTGAATAGCCCCCTATTACTACTTTGTGCGTAGCCCCTTGTAGTAAGAGAGCCTACGGCGCCTATTACTACTTGGGGCTTGTGCGCTAGAAGCGGGCGTGTAAGCGCACACGCCTTAGGGCACTGCAGCCTTAGGGCGTGTGCGCTTTATGGCCTTGGGGCTTCAAAAAGTGCCCCTCTTGCTACTTTGGGCGTGTGCGAAGAGCGAGCGCACACGCCATACTAGCGCACAAGCAATAGGGGCCTACGGCCCTATTGCTACAGGGGCTTTCTACCTGATAGCAAGAGTGCGATAAGCACCAATTGCGTCAGGTGCGTAGCCCTGACGCTTAAGAGCTTGACGCGCGAGAGGGGCATGTGCGCATGGCAGCAAGTGGGCTTGAGCGCTAGCTTTGAGCGGTTTTTCAGCTTCCTTCGTAGAGCCGTGTATTGTAAGTGATCCGAACCTGCCCGGAGCGAGCCCCCCTGAGAGGCAAGTGAAGTTGGTGAGCCGTATGATGGGCAACTATCTCCTGCGGTTCGGAGAGGACTCAGCTGTTAGTTAGTACCCCCAAGGTCTTGGGGTGGCCCCTTTCACTCTATTTTATTATATACGCTTAGCGAAAATCATGTTTTTTGATACACCTAGGACATGGATTCTATATGAACCAATGGATCGTGACAAGTCGTTACTACTAGCAATGACTTCCTCTTTCATTACTTCATCCTTTCCATTTCCCTCTCCCTTGTTCTCAGTGACTCATCAAATGGCACTCAGTTCATATCTGTAAGTTCGATCATTGACAAGGTTCAAAGAAAGGGTGGGCCATTGATAAAGAATATATTCCAAACCACAATGCTAGCAGATGCGGGCCTCTGCTTTTCTTTTCATTAATGAAACCTGCCAGTTATTATGGACTCCAATCAAAAGGCAAAATCTAAATATATAGGATTATGGAGGCCTTTGCCTTTTTGTTCAAAATATAAAATAGACGTGGGTGGCCTGTGGTGGTTCTGACAATGTTCGTTCAATCAAGAAGCATTCTTCTTTTTCTTAACTTAAGAAGAGGGAGGAGACAGACTTGGGACCTATGAACGGAACAACACAACAAAGATGATGAAATGAAGAAGAAAGAACGGGAGGCGCCCTATTAGTAAGTTGGCAAGGACTGACGAACTACTTACTTGTGTTTGGTTAACTACTTGACTGACTTGGGGTTCTTTCTCGTAAGTGGTACACCCTGCACGCACACTCACTATATCTATATACGTATACGTTGATAGCCTTTCGGCGCCGCCTCTCTCTACTACATACAGTTGTTTCAGGCCGAACACAAGGTCTTAGGCCCGGATCCGATTATTGTTCGGGTACGAAGCTACGCTATTCAAAGCTGAGAGCGGTTCAAGAACCAATGCAAGCAACCCCGAAGCGCATTCCAGGGATAATAGTTGACTGGGAACTTCTGGAGTTCTTTCTGCGTCCACCGTTCCACATTCCGACGACGCCTCCCGTTCTTTCCTCTCTGAGCGACGAATTGGCTGTTTACAAACAAGCATTCAAGAAAGCAATATGTCTTCTGTTCTGAACTTGATAGACCGGGTGAGCCATGAACATGAGCTATAGGGGTGACGAAAAGAGAGAAGCGTTATGAGGATTGGATTGGGGAGTTTAGAAAAAGGCTCCGAAGGTGTCAAGAGCTAGAATAAGGTCTTCTATTTGAGTTGAGAACCGGAATAATAAGGTAAGTATAAGTATACGAGTTGATAACAGAACAAAGAACCCCAACTTCTAGAGGAAGAAATAATGTTGGTTTCATTTCCAAGTTTTCTTTTCACACTATCGAAATGCGAGTTTCAGTGAGCCCACATTTCGATCAGAGAGAGCCCAGCAAGCCCCAGCTGAAGTGAGCGCTCAAATCAAAGCGAGACGAAGCTCGCCGGCTTCTAGCGCACAAGCCCGCGGGCACTTGCTTTGCTGCCCTTGCGGGCTTAGAGTGCCCGCGGGCACTGCAGCTGCAGAGGCCGTTGGCTTGAGTGAGCCGTCGTGCCCCCCTCTTGCAATTTTTTGCCCACTTGCTGCCATGCGCACACGCCCCTTGGCTCCTTATAGCAATAGTGGCACCCGCGCTTCGCTCGCAGGCGTGAGCGCCGTCGGCTTGAGCGCTTAGGCTTTCGAGCCTCCCTGGATCGTGGTCCGTTGGCTGGTCCTTGTTTGGTCATAAGGATCATCGTTCTTATTAGGTCAGGGGCGGCCGGCCCGGGGGTTACCCGCGATTGGTAATGGCACAACAAGAAGAGGGGTAGGGGAGACAAGGTTACGCGCTGGGTAGCGCAGCGCATCTGTTTCGGGTACAGAGGCGACGAGGGGTGCTAACCCGGCAACCCAACCCAGCAGGGCAGGGGCGGGCCGGCCATAGGTTCGAATCCTGCCACCTTTCTTGTGGATCATCCTGTGGTTACCGGATGATGGGAATAAGCAATTTAGAAATGAGCACGAAATGTCAATAAATTCATTGTCTCATTATTCGTTATTTCCGGGTCTTTTCGTTGCATTCACTTACAACAAGAAACAACCACCAGCGTTTGGTGCAGCACCTGCATTTTGGTGCATTCTTCTTCCTTTCCTTGGTCTTTCGTTCCGTCATCTTCCTAATAACTTATCCAATTACAACGTATTAACCGCTAATGCACCTTTCTTTTATCAAATCTCAGGGACATGGTCTAATCATGAGGGTAGTATTTTATCATGGTGTTGGATCCCAAGTTTTTATGGATTCCTTCTTTGTTACCGGGGTCGACCCCAAAGCCATAATGTTTCAAAACGAGGAGGCCATAGAGAAACTCTTTTTTGTTCCTTTGTCTCGAACTTCGTGAAGAACTCCATTCTATCTCTCCCTCGTTACGAACAAAAAAGTGAGTTGTACACTCCCAAAGTTCTACGAACCCTTGTTGATTCTGAACTTCGTTCGCGAAGGAACCGGACTTTTGACGGGCCAGCCCTTTTTTATGCGCCGCTTTACCCTGGAAGGAAAATGAGCTTTGCTCCTCTGGGCGCTAGGCGCTCCCGTGGTTCGCGAGAAGGAAAAAGGACTCATCTTTTGTTGCATCTGGCACGAGATGAAAAAGAGAGAGCTTCGTCTATTGATGAACAGCGGATTGACTCCGCTGTTGGCATTGCTTTGTTTTTCTCTCCTTTCCTATCAGCGAGTTCCGATCCTTTTGTTCGAAATTTCTTCGTTCGTACCGAACCGCTTGCAGAATCAAATCCTGTTCCACAAGATCAATTATCAGCTATACATCCTCCTTGCATTTATGCCGGAGACGTCGCCAGTGCTATGGGCTTTGGCTTATGTAGATCAAAAATGATGAATGGGATTGTTGCACTCCACTCGCCGCCAATGCGGAAGGATGCCGCCGAAAAGAATGGAACGCTGCTTCGCTCTGCTGGATGCGTCGGATCCCGTATAACAAGAGAGCTCTTTACCCTCAAATTCAAACATGTGGGCGCAAAATGCTATCCTGCTCTATTGTTGCGTAGCAATAGAAGCCTGCTCATGCAGCTTCGGCGGCGCTTTTTCGCCTTCTCTTCGCTCTGGACAGGAGCGCTAATGGACACGGGGAGGGAGCAGGCGAAGCGTGTCGTTCGTAATGGAAAGAAAGATACCACTACTTCGCCTCTTTGTTGGACCGCCGGCGCGAACACTGTGGTCTCTGACCAGGACCAGGAACCCATTCGAATTTGGATCTTGACATGTCGGTTGTTTTTAACCGTAGGCATCTTGCCAGGAAGTTGGTGGGCTCATCATGAATTAGGTCGGGGTGGCTGGTGGTTTCGGGATCCCGTAGAAAATGCTTCTTTTATGCCTCGGGTATTAGCCACAGCTCGTATTCATTCAGTAATTCTACCCCTTCTGAATTCTTGGACCTCGCTTCTTAATATTGTGACTCTTCCATGCTGTGTCTCAGGAACCTCTTCAATACGGTCCGGATTGCTAGCTCCCGTTCATAGTTCTGCTACAGATGATACACGAGGAATCTTTTTATGGCTGTTCTTCCCCGGCATATCTATGATTCTTTTCTCCCAGATGAAGCAGCAGGCATCGGTCCGTAGAACCTATAAAAAAGAGATGGTTGTGGCGCGAAGTACTCTTGTGCACCTACGTCACTCGGCTCGCGCGCAACCCCGCCCCGTTATGTTATGGAAGAATTGAGCTTCTTGCTGGGCTGGTTATTCAGAGCCAGCAATTGGCTGCCTGATTTCGTCCCGTCCGTTGCGCTTCGGGGGTAACTGTGGCGTGGCTGAATGTAGAGCAGTCCGCTCCTACAGCGTTTGATCAGTAGATTATTTAGAACTTCGGAAGATGGTCAAGGTAGCTTGCTTCCAAGCCACAGCACTAGATGCGCATGTAGTCGTAGTAGTTGGCCCATCATGCCTCTGTTCGTTACTATACTACTTCGGATGAATGGGGAATTACGAAGCTCTTTGATCTGCAGAATAAGGCCTACGAGCTCTCTGTTTTATGGCAGAGATCTCTCTACACCGAGGAACCGAATAACAATGGATCGAAGCCCTCCTCTTCCTTCCAATTAGTGAGATTCCCCGGTGTGGCCGGCCCCGACTACATGGGAACAGATCCTTCTTCCTCGGAATCGAGACTTTTTACCAATTGTCACTTCTAGCGCACAAGCCCCTTAGCCATAGGGCACTGCAGCTTTCTCGCGAGCTCTTTCTTCTCTTTTACATCTCGAAATCGAGCGGGCTTCAAAAAGTGCCCCTCTTGCAACTTTGGGCCCACTTGCTGCCATGCGCACACGCCCCTTGGCTCCTATTGCTATAAGGGGCGTGTGCGCTTGAAAGCCCCCCTATGGAGTCAAGCTGGCTCGCTTCGCTTTTCTCGCTCGCTGGCTTTCGCGTGCAGCTAGCGCGCACTGGAGTTTTCCCTTTACTAGTAGGGGCGCGTCAAGCTAGGCCTGATTAACACTGGAAAATCAATCAATAAGAGACAGAAGCTACCAGCAGTGGGATTAACAATCATATCAATGTTGGGCAAAGGAACTACTTTGGACAATTATTTTATATCTCCGAAATCACTGCGGATTCTGATGCCCCCAGTGGCCAAGGAAACTGGGA
The DNA here is from genome assembly GCF_029961685.1 of Aristolochia californica. NCBI lineage: Eukaryota > Viridiplantae > Streptophyta > Magnoliopsida > Piperales > Aristolochiaceae > Aristolochia > Aristolochia californica. Next base: position 11,737 of record NW_027182189.1, on the reverse strand, counting down.
CAAGGAGATCCGATCTTCATAATCAATGGGACGAATGTTTTGATACCTCCAAGAGCGCACGAATTCCTGCCTTTTTTAACCGAAGGAGCTCATAACTTTATGATGCATTTTCCTCAATTCCTGCTTAACCGGCTTGGCATCGGACCGTACAACCAAGCGGTGCTACTCTACCAAGGAGGAATCGGGACCGATAAGACCATGCAAAAACATCTATGTATTAAGCCAGAAGAGAGGTCAGAGCTGCTTTTTTATCGAAAAAAGATTGCAGCCCTCAGCTGAGTAATCTTGGGGCTGTCCTCGCGAGATTGAAAAAAACTGCCTTTTCGACTAGCAAGGAAGAGCCGTCTTCAATCTGAGTTGGTGCTGGTGGTAAATGAAACTTCTTTGCCAAGATCGAAACTTGTAGCGAAACAGGGCCGGCCAGCCGGATGATTTTTTATGCAAGTCATGAGTGTATGATCGGGAGCCATCTCTTCTATCGTTTCGGGGGAAGATCCCAACCCGAGGTAACGAAGAAGCCCACTCCATGATTTCATGCATTACTCTTCAGGCTAGAAGTAGCTATTTCCCCAGCGGAGAACAGCTAAGGTCCAGTGTGTTGGAAATGCAGCATAGATGATAGGACTTTGAAATGGAGCTATGGGTCCTCGCATTCATTAGCTACCGGTGCCATGCTCGAATATAATATCTTCAAATCCTTGATGTCTTGGTGGGTTGTTCCCGTATGTATCAAGTCGGTGACTGATAGGTAGGAGATCTCGTATATATCTGGATAGAAAGATAGATAACTATAGGGAGTCGTTTTTGTGCATTCATTCATGTACAAAGGTTTAGGTTATCTAGGTACTATGGTTGTTCTCAACCCGGTGGGCTTGTCCCTTTTGCTGTTACAAACTCTGTACGTAGTGGTTCCTCTCCCTTTGCTGAGATCCAATCCAAGAGGTTCTTCCAGTGTTTGAATGTCCCGGGTTCTCTATCATCATAAATAATAGGTGTGGATGGGCTAGATAAGTCAATTCTGATTACAGCTAAAAGAAAGGGAATTGCTCTTCCCGAAGTCAGACTAAGACCGAGTTCTTCGCACACTTCGCACACGCCCCTTATAGCAATAGGGGCTGCAGTGCCCGGCGGCTTGTGCGCTAGCACACGCCCAAAGTAGCAATAGGTGCCGTAGGCACTCTTGCTATCAGGTAGAAAGCCCCTGTACGCAAGAGGGGCACTTTTTGAAGCGGGGCTCAAACCATGCCTCAAGGAAACCGTAGCCCAGTAACCCAAAGGCTCTTCCGAGAGATCCGAGAGACATGGTTCAACTACAACTAATAGTGCACCTTCTCCCACGCATTTCTCAGTAACCACTGAGCACAATTCTTATCTGAAACTACGAACAAGATCTTAAAGCTGTCTCAATAATTGCGGCTCTGGGATTAAGAGTAGAGTTTCTTGTGTCTTATGGATCCATGGAAGACTTATTAGCTAAATTCACTTCTAATACGATGCCCCAGGAAAAAACGACGGCCGAGCGCGTAGAGCAACAAGTTATTGCGGACAGGAGTTTCAAATCCATGAACTTCGTACAGAGCATCTCGGAGGAAGATGAGCAATTGGAGCGGAAAAACAAAGATTTTGTCCATTTACCACCGATCCACAATAAGACCTTTGTTACCGTGACGGATGCTAGGGGGAATAAAAAAACTGGGGCCTCCGCAGGTTGTTTGGAGGAAAGAAAAGGGGGGTCTCGTCTTTCTCGGTATGCAGCTGGAGCAACTGCAGAACATGTAGGGCGATCCGCCAGAAAGATGGGGATGAAGTCGGTTGTAATGAAAGTGAAAGGATCCACTTTTTTCAGGAAAAAGAAAGCTGTGATCTTGAGCTGGAGAGAAGGTTATACCTTTGCTGAGTGTAAGCGAAGTGAAGGAGTAGGAGATCAATCTCAAATTATGTACATCCACGATGTGACCCAACTTCCACATAATGGATGCCGACTCCCCAGGAAACGTCGTGTTCAAATAGTTTAGTTCCAACAATGAAGTTATCCATTTTCACTTGACAACAATTCCGGAAAAAATCTGACTCGGAGGGAAGTGGGAGGGAGCCTTACGCTAGCGCACAAGCCGCCGGGCACTTGCTGCCATACGCACAGCGCACACTAAAGCGGGCACAGCTAGCGCACAAGCCGCCGGGCGTCAAGTGCCCTAAGGCTTGTGCGCTAGTTGCCCCCTATGCTTTGGGGCTAAGCGCACACGCCCCTATTGTGTAAAGGGGCCCGCATGGCTACTATTGCTATTGTAGGCTTGGGGCTTGTGCGCTTGCGGCGTGGCCTTCTTTTGAAGCTGGGCTCCTGGGCAGAATTAGATGGCTGTCATCCCAAGTTTTGTCTCTGATCACAGGCCAGTAGAACATAACTGCCTAGAACGGCCAAAGCTGGGACCCATTCCATTCAGATGTGATCAGACATGGTTTGAGAATCCAGGGTGTTCTGAACCATCCAGCAGCAAGTGGAGAAGGAAAAGTTTCACCCTCCTGTCTTCTCAAAGCAAAGCTCAAATCCTGGACCTTGAGCTTCCAGAAAGACAGGGAGGAAAGAAAGGAAGACTGAAGTGGATATAAGAACGAAACTTGAAATAAGAAAAAGGTAAATCACAAAATAGGATGCAACAGATTAACTATGTGAGAAGGAAGCTGGGTATATTAGAGCAACCATTAGAAACTGGAAAAGAAGAGATTCTCAGACGATTTCTCAATACGGTTGCTAAGCATTGTCAATCGTCGAAATTCCAACTTCATAGCTTCAATTCAGAATGACCAGGGAACCCACAAACGAGACGAGATCAAGAAGGAGAAAGAGGCGAGGCAACAACCTTCTTTCTTCAGCAAAAAACTGGATGGAGAAGAGGTGATAGAAGAGCAAGCCAAGAAAGGATGCTGGAAAATAGATAGGATCCACTGGGAATGACACATTCAAAGATGAACCAGTGAGTACTGAAACTATTAGGTAATATTCGAGAGCAAGCCAAATAAAGCCCCAGGCCCGGACGGCTTTCAAGTTAACCTATTCCGGGACTACTTTCAACGAGATCTAGTGGAATTTAGGGGAAATGGGTCAGTAAACTCATCATTTATCTCCCTGATCCCAAAGGAAACCAGACCTGAGAAGTTAGAGAGATTCAGACCTTCCACAGCGACAAAGGTCATAGCAAACAGATTGGGGAGAAAGAACTTCATTCACAGCAAGGAAGAAGGGTAAAAAAGGACAGAAGCATCACGGAGAACATATGTAGTGTCCAAGAAGCAATCTATGAAGCCAAACGAGGGAAAAGAAAAGAAGACGGATGATAGTCAAACTGGACATGGACAGCGCATATGACAGGCTAAATTTGAGATTCATCTTTCAAATAATCTTTCTTTAATAAGAGCCCTGCATTTCAAAGGATTGCTGCAATGGTAAATGGCAGACGCAGACCAGGAAGCTAGTATTTGCAGTGAATCCCCCTACCTATACATAATGAATGCCGAAATCCTGGGTAGATGACTCAACAGAGCAATGGAAGAAGGGGGGAGATCAGGTATGTATGCTTCTAGCCCCGACAGCAAGAGCAATGAATCATTGGCTTTTCGCCGATTACACGAAACTAGTAGGGGAAGCATCATCCAAGGAAGGGTCTCCGAGAAATTCTAGAGCAGTTCTGCAGAGCCTCTGGAGCAGCAATTCACTCTTTGAAAAGCTCCTCTAAGAGAAGAGAGCCCAGAAAAGAAAAAAAGAGATTATGGGCATCAGTGCAGCTAGGAGTGAAATCTATTCATATAAAGTCAAGTAAGTCCCCGGGAAAAGACAAGCCTGAAAGACTGGTAAGCGGTCATAGAGCAAATCCAACGAAGAATAATTGAACTTCCGCAATCGGTACGGTGGCTATCGCTCCCTGGAAGAGTCAAACTTCAAAAAGTGGGGAAATCTTTGATAGAACCTTGACAGGGGTGGAAGAGCGTATAGATCAAATCATGAGAGAATTGTTATGGAACGGCACAGTAAAAGGGTAGTATTTCGGTTTGCCAACCGGGTCTCGCGGTGGGAGGCCGAATGCTCAGAGCTAAACAATTATGGATAACTCTAACATCTTCGACTCTGTGGGCGGAAATAGCTTAATGGTAATGGTAGAGAAAAACCTTTCGAAGAATGACTAGATTAAGCGCACAAGCCCCAAGTAGTAATAGGCGCCGTAGGCTCTCTGTATACTAGGGGCGGAGCACAAAGTAGTAATAGGGGGCACTTGCTGCCCGCGGGCACAACGCGCACAAGCCCAAAGGCCATAGGGGGCACCGCACACGCCCCTTGTAGCAAGAGGCGCCTATGGCTCTCGCCTATGGCTCTCTTGCTACAAGGGGCTGCGCCCCTTGTAGCAAGAGGCGCCGTAGGCTCTCTGTATACAAGGGGCGGAGCACCTTTACTACAGAGGGCGCTTATTGCCGAACCAGCAGTTGCAGTGCCCTATTGCTACAAGGGGCGTGAGCGCTAGCTTTATAGTCCTGGGGTGCTTCCATAGCTCCCTTCTACCAGAGCAAAAGTTGCTGCCATAAACATTGGTGATTTTCCATGTTTTCCCCGTTTCAATTTCAGTAACTATAGCAGTCATGAATTGCTTGCCAGGCCCAATTTCCCTGTCAAAGCTTTTGTGCCCGGCTAGCCGAGCATGAATTGTGGTACTTTTTCCCTCGTCGGGAAAAGAAAGTAGGATCCAATCCAGCCGGAGAATTCGGCTACCGCCGGTAAGCAGTTATTGCCGGCCCTTGCTGGGAGCGGAAGAGGAAAGGGCCAACAGCTGCTTTTCTTCTCACGACAGACCTCAAGGTCAGGTTCATGCCGTGACGCATAAGATCCCATGTGTCCCTGCAAGAGGCAAGCCCCGCCCTCTAAGCAAGTATATATGGGTCGACTCCCCGCTATGTTCTTTTTGTTTTTGGGGGCGGGGCGGGTTGGGCCGGTAGGACCTGCCCGATCCGCCCAGAGCACATAGGGAAGGAAACACCGGTTATGAGGTTATTGAGGGCTACCATAATATAATAATAAGAGCTAAAATCTGCTATCTCCTTACCTTCGGAAATGTCAGGACTTGAGTCATCCTACGTGACAGGAGTAACAGTCATCTAGGCGCTTAATATACCTTTGATATGGCACTACGTATGTCGCATAATTGGGAGCTGGAAAGGGCTATATACGAGGCGCATGATATGGCACTAAATATGGCGCTTAATAAGCTGCTTGATATGGCGCTCAATATGGCCCGAGACCCATGGCGCATAAAAAGTCCGCCTCCCCCCACCCCGAGCTACACGGGGCAGTACCCACCTGGGAGTTGCCCAGATGGGCGGGCTAAGAGGGTCAGACGTTAAGTAGGGAAGGTACGGGGTAATCTGTCCAGATAAAGGGGTACCGGTCTACTTCGTGCTGGACCGTTAGCCTGGGGGCCATAAGCCGCCAGACCCGGGCTTATCCTTTCCGGCACGACAGAGCGGGAGGGCGGAGTCGAGCCTCCAAGGACTTTCGCCCGCCGTGGGTCGTTGGCTAAGGTGACCTCTGGCAACCCACGAGCTTGACTTGTTCTTCCCAAGAGGGAGAGCCTATACCCCTCGCGCCATAAGGGGCGATCTTGGGGGATACGCATATGTATGGATGGTTGTTAGGCGTATCAAACAAGTCTGCCTGTGATTAAATTGGTTAATCTTGGTGCTTTTGGAGCCGAGTAACCGGGAATATAAACCAGAACAATGGGCTATCTCGATATTGATATGCTACTGATGAATCTATCCCTGGAACCGGGTAAACTGCGAGTGCTCTCGCTTCCTCTACCTTCACAGCGAGGTAGACTTTGCTATCACTCATCGGAAAAACCAATTGCTCGTGCGTGAGACACCAGTTCTTTAGTGCGAATGAAGATAAGTAATCAGTGTGGTTCGGGGCCCGTTAGAATTCCAACTGGATCGATAACTTAATAAAGAACTCCCGGTGCTTCTTACTAGGCCTCTGTCACCATTTCCTCTACCGCAAAAAAGAAAAACTGGATCCAAGAAATTCAACATTCATTTACAAGGATGTCCAACAAGGATGTCTTCTTTCTTGAATTAGAATTTCTTCAATTCTTTCTTTCATTCTCATTGAAGAAATTCATTATCATTGAAGAAATTCATTTCATTCATTGTCATTTCATTCTTTGTCTTCTTTCTTTATCTTTCTCTTTCTTTCATTCTCATTGAAGAAATGAATTGCATTTCATGAATTGTAACATGAATTTGCAAGTGAAAATAGTCTTCTTTCTTTCATTCTCATTTAAGAAATTCATTCTCATTTCATTCATTTGCCAAAGGATTCTTTCTTTAATTAGAATTGAATGAATTTGCAAGGATGTCTTCTTTCTTGAATTAGAATTGAATGAATTTGCATTTCATTCTTTCTTTCATTTCTCTTTTTTGAATTATAGCAGCGGACTTCCTTAGCCGTCTTGTCTTCTCTCTAAAGCTAAGGAGGCGAACCCAGCTTCAAAGCCGTCTCGCCCTTATCGCATATGGGGCGGTTTTTCAGCTTAAAGGCTCACGTTTTTTGTCTGGGGTGTTCAATCGTAAAGTCTAATGCCAGCTCATCCCCCCCCCCATTGCTCAGTGCTCCCTGCTGCTAAGGCAGGTACCCAAAGTTGCTATTGTAGTTTTCCGGGTCAGAAAGAGGCATTGAAAAACTCCTTTTCCTAGGAGAGCATACTCCAACATCGGAAAGAAATTAGTTCTATCCCGCCGGACTTAGGAGAATGAATCGCTCCATCATCAATCAGTCAAGCCGAGAGTAGCGGAAATGGAAGATCTTACTGTCCGCTCTAGATTGCACCTCTGTAGTGTCCGAGTGGAGATCTCTTATCTCCCCTTACTAATATAGGGCTTACTAATAGGGCTCTAAAGCTCAGCTGAAGATAAAGGGGAACAAAAGCCCTTTCTTCACACAGCCCGGAATCCATAAGTGATCAAGGAAGGCTTTATTTTACTAGCACTTCCACTCGCTGATTCGATCGGCCTTCACAAAGCTACTGCCCCGGGAGTCCAATACCTTCGCTACTGGTTGAACTCTGGTCCGTTTCACCCGCTTTTCACCTTCGCTACCGGTATCCCTTTCTATTCTAAGGGGAACGAGCAGAAATCAGGCCCTTCGGGTGCAACCGAACTTGGTGATATAGTTCAGGGAAATTCCGGGAGCAACCCTAGTGGTGGCATTCACCAATTGGACCGGTGGTAATGCAGGATCCGGGCCCTATAAGCAATAGTGAATAGAAGGAGTGGAGGAGCCCGCTTCCGGTTCTTCCTGCTCCTACAGAAGTAACCGTACGTAGTAAACGGGGGCAAGCTTTTATAATGAACAAAATCAAGAGCCCCTGACTTCGCTAAATTATAGAGACCCAACTTCGCGTCGGTTTATCTGATCCCTCACTCAGCTCAGGTTGTAATTAACCAACAATACTTCGCAAAGGTTCAACCGTGTCACCGTTGGTTTAACCGCGCGCGCTACGGTTTCATTGAATGAAATTTCATTTCATTGAAAAAGATTGAACCTTCGGTTCGGGAAGGATTAGAGTCGAACCTGTTCGATGCCCTATAAGGGTCTTTCTTTGTAGTAACACCACAGACAATACCTTTACCACGCCACGATAGGTCGGGTCCTTCTTTTCCGGCCGGTTGGTCCATTTCTGTTTCCAATCGAACCCGAAATGACGCAGTTTAGTAGCAAGGACCCGGCCCTGATATGTTCTGGGCGGAGGGCGGCCTTCCTGTGCCTCATTACCTCCTCCACATAGAGAGAGCTGCTACGCCAGATAATCGCGATCTGCCACTTCTTGACCGGTGGCATTTCTTTCTCGAAGATTCTTCATCAGCTCCCGGAATCGCGGCAAGACATGAGATCTCGGAATGCGGTTAGCTATTCAATCTTTCTCGAATCCCTGGCAGCTTTCTCAATTCAGGTCTTGGAAACGAGAGGCGCCCTATTAGTAAGTTGGCAAGGACCAAGCGGTAGCGAAGTAAGGGCCCTATAATTATAGTTAGTTCAACCAGTAGCGAACCTCCAGTGCAGCCAATTATTCTTAGTGCTTCGAACTTACTTAAGAGGGCCCAATTCACGCCTTACTTGATAGTATGTCGCTTGCTTACTAATAGGGCAACAAACAAACAAGGGAGAACCTTCGCTAGCTCAGCCGGTTAAGTAAACATTGGACACAGGATCGGAGGTTCTTTTTCCCTCGTCCTGGTGGGGTGGGTCCCAAGGACACAGCGCAAGCGGCCCGACACCGAACGACTCCCTAAATTAGCTCATGGGGGATGTGGGAAATGCCCGGAATTGAACCATTCATTTCTAACAGTTTTCTTTCTTCATTATCATTTAGAAAAGAAAATGAAAGAAAGAATGAAATGACAATGAATGTCATTTCATTCTTTGTCAGACTTCTTTCTTTCTAAGATCAGATGTCTTCTTTCTTTCATTATCATTGATTCATTCATTTTCAAGGAAAGGATGTCTTCTTTCTTTCATTCTCATTTCATTCATTTGCATTTCATTCTTTCATTCGTCTTTATTCAATTCAATTCATTTCTTCAATTCTCATTCTGAAATAAAACAAAGAAAGAAAAAGAATGCCAAACGCTTGCTAAGTCACGTACGGCGGGCAGTGAAAACGCGAGATAAGGCTGCAAGTGCCCCCCTCTTACTACAAGCTGGCTCGCATCGCTTTGAGCGCTTCGCTCGCAGGCGTGAGCGCAGGAAACAAGCCTACGCTTTTTGGCCTATTCTTGCTGGATTCCCCTGCATGATCGGTAGGTCCGCTAGAAGTGCCTCAGCTAGTGAAGTAGTTGAGCCTCGAAAGCCTACTTACCAACCAAACTTGCGATCGTCGGTAGCCGCAGAACTCGTTTAGGTGGCTGTTCGCCTTTGGATCTTCACTTCAATAGTTGTCTAAGATAGCAGCGGCGGTAGATTGGGGAATGCTAATCTAATAGAGGAATTCTAATCTTTCCAGGAAAGCCTCTTCTTTCTGGTCTCCATCAAGTGGATTCTTCACCTGGACAAAGATAAGGAGAGGAAGAGATAGAATTCTGGAGAGAATTGATCGTATGCTAGTAAGTGAGGAGGCGCTGTCTTTTGTCAAGGTCAAACGTCAAGTGATTCCTAATTCTATATCTGACTTCCGCCCGGATTAATCAGTCTCCTACCCTTGGTCCTATCCCGTCCCGTTCAGATTAGAACGGAACTGGCTCATTCACCCCGAATGCAGGGAGCAATCAAACTCAAGCGCGAAAGCCGTAGCGCGTTTGGCATTCTTTTTCTTTCTTTTGAAATTCAATTTCATTCATTGTAATTTCATTCTTTGATTTTCGATACAGATAGGTACACTGAACACCAACCCAATCTCGACAATCAAAGTACAAGCAACGGGGTAAAATAGATTTAAAAAGAAGAAGAATTATACATATAATTCGTTCAAAAAGGAATTTAGAAATGAGAATTCAAGAAAGAAATGTAAAGAATTTCAGAAATTCTAATGAAAGAAATAAGACATCCTTGCAAATTCATTCATCAATTTAGAAAGATAATGAAAGAATGAAATGCAAATTCATTCATCAATGAGAATGAAAGAAAGAAGACATCTTAGCCAAGTAGAAAGAAAACATCTTGCGTTTTCAGGCTTGAAGCGAGCCAGAAAGCGCTCAAGCCTCCGCCTATGAAAAGCCGTTGCGCCCCTTTGATTTCAGTTCGGTCAGGCCGAAAGGGCCTATACCTATCTATTCACATTACCTGGACCCGTGGATTCAGGGTCTTCGGAAGCTTCGTCTCTACCTTGAGATTCGGCAAGTGACCTAGGTAAATGATTACTCTTCTACGGTCTCAGTCCGGAATGAGGCTTTAGCTGCTGCTTTGGATGCTGCTGCGGGAAATGCGACTTCGGAAGAAAAGAAATATCTTATTTCGAGAGAAACTAGAACTATGGGTTCAGGAAAAACCGAGCCCGAGAGCTTACTTGCAGCTTTAGTGCCCGCTTAGCTATTATTAGAATTATTCTCATAATTCATTCTAATTATAATAAAAAAAGAAAAAAGAGATTCCTTGGGATTGTTCTTGGGCTTGGCGAGGCATTCTTCGTGTTAGGGACTTCGCTACATGGTGTATCCGACATCTCATTGGAGATGGGTCCACCACTAATTTATGGTTCGACCCGTGGCTCCCGGTGGGCCGCCTTATTGATTCTTTTGGGGATAGATTACGCAATGATACCGCTTTGTCTAGTGTTGCGAAGGTCTCGGAAATTATTGAAGAAGGGCGGTGGGGAAGGTAGATAGCGAGCGAGTGGGTCAAGATGTGGGAGGACTTCACTGGCAAAGAGTGAGTTGCCGGGGTAGGGGAATGAGTTTCAACAGAATATGAAGGGAAAGGGAAGGAGAATTGAGCAAGCTTTGAAGGTCACAGGCTACACTTAGCTATTATTCTCAGATATCATTCATATTATAATGTTATGTTCTTTGCCCTACTGTTTGAAGTCTGGCTTTCTTCATAAGTCATCAAGGATCTTAGCCAAACGGTGACCGGCTTTCGCGAAAGCACTTTGGGCGCAGGTTTCTCGATCAACTAGCTTACTAAATGAAGAAAGACACTGTTATTATATACGAAATTAAGATAAGATAGAGAAGAAGAAGCACGAGTTGAACGGAGCGAGGAGCAGGAGCGCAGTGCGTGCCCGAGAGCAGTAGCAAGCATGAGCCCGAGAGCTTACTTGCAGCTTTAGTGCCCTATCGCGTATGCCCGTGAGCTTACTTGCAGCTTTAGTGCCCGCGAAGCTTTCGGGAAGAGGGGTAGTCTTGTGCGTAAGCATAGCAGATTGAGATCGAGGCTTAGAGATGTGGCACTCATCATAATGATTGAGAAAGGCAGGAGTCAGCCGCACAAAGGCTACTAGCTTGAAGAAGCGAAATGGTAAAGGTCCCTTCCCTCAGTTACTTCCTTGCCTTCCCTTACCCAGCTTGAAGTGAAGTTACTTGCTTCTCAAAGCGAAGCGAGCCAGCTTGACTCCATAGGGGGGCTTGTGCGCTTACTGCAGAGTAAAGGGGCTTGTGCGCTAGAAGTGTGCGTAGCTTGCTGGGGGTGGTCAGAGATGGATCGGGAACTAGCTCTTTGGATGGGGAAACGTGATGTCCCAATCATTGGATATAAGAAAGCGATCTAACCTGCGCTGAATGTTTGCTTCACCTTGCTTTTGGTCTAAGTATAGTCAGATCCACCCAGAGGAAGCTCAACCAGACTGGCCACCAGAATGAAGTCAGCAAACTCCTCCATGCTACAAAAAATGCCTTTTCTGCCACCCTTTTTTATCCGCAAGAAGAAGGGTCGTGTGAAATCCCCACCCACACACCAAGGGAGAGATTACAACTGACGCACGGATAGCAGTTCTTCCCATAAGAGTCTACGCCCAGCTGGAGAGGTGAGGGCAGAATAGCAGAGCAAATACGCGTATTAGTAGCATAGCAAAGCAAAAATGTGTTCCGTAACTCGCACTGCGCTAACGCCCTTATTAGAGTAAAGGCGAGGCGCTCATTCCTTTGCTTGTTTGGCTAAAATGACTTTTTGAACTTGAGATTCTCACTCTGCAAGAACTCCGAATCATTCTCTTGAAGCGCATCCTCTTTATGATAAATGATCCGCTTGCCCCGAAATGACCTGGCC
>NW_027182188.1:0-20215 GCF_029961685.1 Aristolochia californica | reverse complement strand
CAAGTCACCAAGATCTTTCATTCTTCACTCTTTCTGAAGGTGTGACTTAAGAGATGCAATTCCCAAGATATCATCTTAAGGTTTCGTCATCAACATAGACAAAAAAAATCACTATACCAGAAGCCGTAGAACAAACAAAGAATGATCACACGAGCTCTGTCTGAATCCAGCTTCATTCACCATGGCCATCTTGAATTTTGCAAACCGACGCTCTGGGTGCTTGTTTGAGACCATATAAGGCTTTCTTCAATCGGCAGGATGGATAGGAAGTCTGATAGGGCTTTAAGAGATAGGGACTCCAGCGGTAAGAAGGAGTCACTCAGTGAATCGGTGGATCACAGACTTGGAGACAGGGACAGGGACACGCCTGACTATGTAGAAAGTAGACAAGTGTTGAAAGAGTGAAGTCTGGGGACAACGGTAAACGTGAGGAATGGGATCTCCAAAGCTACCCGCCCTACTAAAAAAGTTCGCAAGCAAGGGACATGCCGAACACCTACCTTTCCAACTAAGTCCAAGGCGAGGACCCTTTAATTGACGATGCGTTCCGTCGTCAGCAAGCGGTGGCCGACAAGGCCCTTTTCCCTAAATATCTTGGGAAGCGAAGAGGACAGGTTTCAAACTCGTTCGGTAAGATTCTCCCGAAGGTAGGCATTTACCCAAGGCACTGATATTCTGAGTCTCTCGATTATACGTGTTTGAGGGAGTTGAACGTCTTATTCTTATGAGTGGCCTATGTGAATATGAGCCAGGAGCAAGGATTCCTGAAAGTTCAATTCGATATTGCAAGTGCAAGTCGACCTTCCTGATATGAAAGTTCAAGTGGAGTGAAATCCGGATATGAAGGTTCAAGTCCAGTTCCAATCTGGATATAAAAGTGCAGTTCAATCGTCGAAAGTGAGATCTCTAAGGTTGTTCTCTTTTAGTCCGGTTTTCTTTTCTCTTTTGAGTCAGGTTCTTAAGACAAGACAGGAATTCGGGTTTTCTGAATATCTCTCTTCCGGCCTATTAAGTAAGTAAGTTCGAGATCGAAACTGGACCTGAGAGAGACTAGACTGATAGTAACAGTAGGTGCGCCTTCAGTTGAGGAGAGCTGCTCAACTGAAGTGGTTATGAGCTCTTTCTTGTTCCGGTTCAGAAGAGGTAATTCCTTCAGTTGCACTAGTGGATTGAATAACCTTTTATTTAGTGCCAACAAAGCTTTAGTGTTGTTGGTTAATAAAAAAACGAGTTTCGAGAGGCTGGAGGACTGATACTATAAGTAGGACAAAGGCCTTAAAAGAGAAATGAAAGGAAAAATCGAATTTTTCCACTTATCCAAGGAATCTCTTTCTTGGCATTTGTTTTAGAGAGAGAGAGCTATGCGACGGTTAGTTCCTTCAGTAAACTTATTTGGTAAGTCAGAAGTGAACTTTAGGTAAGTAAGTAGTCCCGAAGGAAGGCGCAGCGCTCTCGCACACGCCCGCGGGCTTCTAGCGCACAAGCCCAAAGGCCATAGGGGGCACAAAGTGCACCTTGTAGTAAGAGGGGAACTATTTTAGCCCGCGGGCGTGTGCGCAGGCGCTGAATAGCCCCCTATTGCTACAAGGGCTCAAATAGGCCTCCTCTGTAGTAAAGGTGCTCCGCCCCTTGTAGTAAGAGAGCCTACGGCGCCTCTGTAGTAAAGGTGCTCCGCCCCTTGTAGTAAGAGAGCCTACGGCGCCTATTACTACTTGGTGCTCCGCCCCTAGTATACAGAGAGCCTACGGCGCCTATTACTACTTGGGGCTTGTGCGCTTACGTTGGCTAAGAGTGCCCTAAGGCTTGTGCGCGTTGTGCCCCCCTATTGCTACTTTGGGCCCACTTGCTGCCATGCGCACACGCCCCTTGGCTCCTTATAGCAATAGTGGCACCCGCGCTTCGCTCGCTGGCGTGAGCGCTGCGAGCGAGATCGGCCCATTAACACATATTGGTGCATATGTTCTCTGGTACCATATCCGCCAAACCAACCCAGAGGGAGACAGAGGTTTTTTTTTCTCCTCGTATTTTGATTAAACAGCACCCACTAGATACCTCAGCAGCCTCTCTCTGATCAAAATCTATAAATAGAAGCATCTTGGTATGCTACGCTCCTCACCAATAGATTATACTTACTCTACCTCCTCCATATGGACTAAGCACTACTTTGATTTCCATTCATACTTCCGTTGGGCGGGTTGGGGCAAATCCCCATGAGAAGTTCAATCTCGTTCTAGAATAGCCCTCGGAGATCCTTCTATTTGAACTCCCGGGAATTCCGGCGGTAATGCGAGCAACGAGCGGAAAGAGCGAGTCATCCATAGTCAGTGTAAGGCCTCGTTCCGTGCTTACGCACTCCTCCACTCGCTGTACACTTCGCGAGCTAAAAGAGATGCGCCTTTCGGTTTCGGAGTGTAAAAGTAGCTCCGCCATCCGAATCTCGAGACGCGCAGGTGTGAGTCAAGTGTGAAAGTCGTTTTTTGTCTCGCGAGCGTTTCAGGTGCGAATTCCGAGAGCAATAGCGAGATGCGAAGTAGGTGCTTCGGGAATCGTTCCGTGCGTGAGCACTTCACTCAAGTGCGTGAAGTGGGATATCGCGAGTCGAGATGTGACAGATTGAGTCGTGAGCACTTCACTCCACAAGTGCGAGATGTGACAGAAGAATTTCATCGTAGAATATCAAAAAGCATGGCACCCTTGGTCTGCGGTGACAACGAGTGCATCAAGGTAGCGCGCATCGAGGTCGTGTTGCGCATCAAGATAGTCAGCGAGTGGCGGTCACTCACTTTTTCGGTCTTCGTTTGATCCTATAATAGGTCTAGCGTGAAAATCGGGTCGGCGCGACACTAGCAGGCGTTGAGTCCAGCCTGAGAAAAAGAGAAAGGCTCGGCAATTGCATAGAAGAATCTCGCCTTTCTAGTGCATAATCAAGCCTGGTGAAGCATCTTTACTGAGGCCTTGCCCCTTTTCTTTTTTTCTTTGCATCTTTCTTTTTTTATCTCGGTAGATACGAGACCTCGATGCATCGTAGAGTAGAGTCAACTGACTTGAACTATCGCTTGCCATCCAGGCTCCCCCCTTCGCATGCTAGTCACATCCCGGCGGCAACGCGTATCCAATCATGCGCCTGTGATAAAGAACGACAGCCCGACACGAACCAATGTTTCGATGTGCGTTTGCTTCACACACTCGTCTCTTGGCACTCGTCTAGGAGGTCTCGCGACCCCTCTTCTCGAAAGGAAGTAACCTCAGTCTGGCGAACAAAGAACTTGGCTATCGCTCCCGTCGTAAAGGCGCCTGATAAGCAGAGCACCTTTCCTCTTTCGCCTGTGAACTAATCGGCTTTCTAAAGACGAAGAAGGAGAGACATCGACCTCGCGTCGCGGTAGTTCGTTCGCTTGGCTATTGATGTCAATTCGAACGTGGATGAAATTCCATTCTTTATGTCATATATAAAGCAGATCTATACTAGTTTCAAGAGCGGTTTCTCTCATCGCCAGGGTGCATCTTTCTCATCGAAGAAGAGCTGGTGTCTATGCCAGGAAGGGGGAAGATGCAAGAAAAAAGAAAGAAAAGAACGAGATCTCTATTCTTCCTCGCTCCCACGTGCACCGCCTCTCGGAAGGCATTGGAGTGAGTTAGCTGCCTCCTCTCACCCGAGGAAGAATTTCTCTCTTTTCTAACTGAGTTTTAACCAGGACTCAAACCATACCTCGAGGAGAGAGTCGTGAAAAAGCTTCTCCGAGAGACATGGTTCGAAAGGGTGCATCCCCTTTTCTTTCTTGGTCGGACCAACCCAACCGGCGATTTCCAACAAGTCTTCCTGAGCTATAAGAAATTTCATTGCTACATAGAAATTGAATTAATGAAATTTCTCTCTCTTTTTGATTTTCTCTTTAGGGAGCAGAGCAGTCTTTGAATGCACCAAACCAAATGATTGTTCATGAATGGCTATTCCTCATCCTCACAATCGCTCCTTGTGATGCTGCGGAACCATGGCAATTAGGATCTCAAGACGCAGCTACACCTATGATGCAAGGAATAATTGACTTGCATCACGATATCCTATTCTTCCTCATTCTGATTTTGGTTTTCGTATCACGGATGTTGGTTCGCACTTTATGGCATTTCGACTATCAAACTAATCCAATCCCGCTTCGGATTGTTCATGGAACTACTATAGAGATTATTCGGACCATCTTTCCTAGTATCATCCCGATGTTCATTGCTATACCATCATTTGCTCTGTTATACTCAATGGACGAGGTAGTAGTAGATCCAGCCATTACTATCAAAGCTATTGGACATCAATGGTATCGGAGTGCGCCTCTTCACGAGGGTGATTAAAGTGCAACGAAATGTACCGGTGGTTCGCGAAGCATCTGGCTTACCGGTAATCTCCCATTCCCGCCGTCGAGAGACTATAAGAACTATAGCATGCCAGAAACGGGGAGTTGGGGTGGTTAGACCTATACCCCGAGATGCTCCCAGCATAGGAGCCTATGGTTCCATTCTTGTTGTTGCTGGAGGTACACATCCCTCTTATCGGTGTGGAGCGAGATACGAGAAATAGATGCTCAGCCTGCAATGTCCGATAACGGCGCTGAAGTAGTCAATCTATCGGCACCACAGCAGTGGCATACAACTTTGGACCTCACGGCCGGCCCCGTCACCTTTCGGAATGGGGGATCCCCGTTGGCAACAACCACGGTAGTAGTTGCGGAACTACTGGGCCGGGAGAGGACAACCTGTTGTTCCTGCTCCTCTTTCTTCGCTTCGGGGACGGAGGTCCTACGGTAGGTAACAGCAGGCAAAGCACTTGACCGAAGGGGACCAGCGCTTCTACTCCTCCACCGAGGAGCCGTTCGCAGTGAGAAGAGAAGCAAGGGATGTCGTGAACGGTGGGAGGTCACAGAGAATTGACCTATTCATAGAGTGATCCTATGATCTATATAGGATATGGACTCTTTCTTGATTCTTTTTATTATCTATTAAGAATTTTCAAGATTTCTCTTTCGAAAGAAAGACATATACCTATATCTCTTTTCTTTTCTGGAGATACATCGATCCATGTCGGATAAATCTCTGGATTCATTGGTAAATGTGGTCCAGTCTAGTCTATCCTTTGTCATTCAATAGGGTCTACCGTGACTCCGGGGCAAGACTGGACAATTCTACTCGAGACGTTATCGGTCTGAATGACTTTTTGCTTTTTATGAAAAAAGATGAGTACGCGCGTTAGCGCGCCCTTACTGCAATGGGGCTTGACTTTCGCACACGCCATACTAGCGCACAAGCCGCCGGGCACTTGCTGCCTTAGGGCTTAGCCCGCGGGCTACGAGTGCCCGGCGGCTTGTGCGCTAGATGCAGCAGCGAGCGCATCCGCGCTCCGCTCACAGGGGCTTGCAGGTTCCAGCTTCACTGAAGTAGGTAGGGCTGGGCGAGAAACGGTCCCCTGTTGTCTGTAGGGCCTTCGATTCCACCGGGGTCTGACGTGATAGAGGGGTACCTAACTAAAGAAGAATAGTGCTCTTTCTAAGAGTAGGCGTGGAGAGCTTTTTGCGGGGAAACTTGCAAGTACAGTTTGGGGGGAGGCGGGCGTCGACCCAACCTTATGAGTATTCGGACTATAACAGTTCCGATGAACAGTCACTCACTTTTGACAGTTATACGATTCCAGAAGATGATCCAGAATTGGGTCAATCACGTTTATTAGAAGTGGACAATAGAGTGGTTGTACCAGCCAAAACTCATCTACGTATGATTGTAACACCTGCTGATGTACCTCATAGTTGGGCTGTACCTTCCTCAGGTGTCAAATGTGATGCTGTACCTGGTCGTTCAAATCAGACCTCAATTTCGGTACAACGAGAAGGAGTTTACTATGGTCAGTGCAGTGAGATTCGTGGAACTAATCATGCCTCTACGCGTGCGCCCGGATACATAGGCCGACTGCTGAGCCCACTCTGGCTCAGCCGCACCACCCGGGGTGCGAGCAACCCGAGAAGCAAGCTATTACAGCGAGCGGCTGGAGCAGTAGGGAGCCGAGGAGCAAGGCAGTAGATAAGATAGAAGAAGGGGCCAGGCTCCCGGTGAGCAGAGGAGACGGTTAGGATAACGAACTTGAAACGCGGAGCCCGAGCGGCCGGCGAGCGAGTGGTTAGTGGCCAATAGCGCCCTAGTTGATGGCATTCCTCTCTGCGGCTGGCACTCGAGGAACCACGGGGCACTCCATACAGAGCAAGCAAGTCTGAGGGATGAGACGCCCGCGCAAGGACCTCAATTCTCATTAGGAGGTCGAACCAAGGACCTATGGAAGTCGGGGCAACCCCGTCCCCATGGCAACGCAACAGTGTCCTGAGGGAGGAGTTTAGAGGCCTTATAGTAGCACGGACCCCTTTTTCTTTCTAGGTCATGCGAAGGGGGCCAGTCCAAGATCGTACTCTTCCTCTACAAAGACAACAGACGCTCTCAACGGCTAGGCGCCACTCTCTTTCAGAGTTCTTCCAGCTTCTTCATGATTTCGTGCCGCGGTGAACAAACAAAACCAAAAAGAGGGCCGTCTCAGCGGAAGGAGAAGGACCTGCAACGGCAGAGACGGCAGAGACTACTGACCCTCTTCTTGTTCCTAGCCGTCTGTAACGAGTCCGGGAAGCCTGAAATCATCAATATGAGGGATCCCTCAAAATAGAGAAGGGCGGGCAGGGCTTCTGCAAGAGCCTCCCCCCTCTTCCCGGTCAAGATAGATGGGAAGGAGACGGACATAACCAGCCTCTTTTTTTATGTACGTACACCTTTGTTTCAGGGTGGGGCCGCCCTCCCTCCTGCTAATCCGGCCATTTCCGAACCTGTCTTTCCCACCCCATTCAATTCAATAGAGGACTTCTCCATTCTTGCGATTCCTAGCCCGGAGGTACGGCTAAATAGGCTCAATGATCTCTTTCTTCGATAGGCCGGCCCGGCGCTCCGCGTGGTTATATTCGTACATGTTCCGACTCGCCGGTCATTATGGATCTAGTGGCATGGCGAGGCGAAGGGGGGAAGCAACTACGAAGCTTCGTAGACTCGACAAGTCGCTTCGCTTATAGAATAGAATGCAAGCAAGGTAGCTTGCTGACTCTCCTAGTAGCGTGCGTTGGCGGCAAGGAAGGAGGCATTGGAAAGACTAGACCATACTATAGTACAGAGAATTCGGGAAGCGACTAGTCGCTTCTGGCGAAGCTTCTAGAAGGCCGACCACTACATAGAGAGATCAAAATACCAGTCATGAGTGATAGCGAAGCCTAGAGAGGCGCAGGG
Organism: Aristolochia californica; assembly: GCF_029961685.1. NCBI lineage: Eukaryota > Viridiplantae > Streptophyta > Magnoliopsida > Piperales > Aristolochiaceae > Aristolochia > Aristolochia californica. The sequence continues at coordinate 12,919 of NW_027182188.1, read as the reverse complement.
CAGGATCGAAGAGCTTAGTGTGAAACGCTCAGGAAAGGAGCGGAGAAGGGCTTGTGCGCCCTCCGCCCCTTCGGTTCGGGGTGGACATCTGAAAAAGGTGAGATAAACGGAAGAGTAGCTAGCTAGCGCGCTACGAAGCAAGTGAGCGGAGCGCGGATGCGCTCGCTGCTGCATCTAGCGCACACGCCCCTTGTAGCAAGAGGCGCCGTAGGCTCTCTTACTACAAGGGGCGGAGCACCTTTACGTAAGAGGGGCACTTTTTGAAGCGCACAAGCCCCTTGTATACAGAGAGCCTACGGCGCCTATTACTACTTGGTGCTCCGCCCCTTGTATACAGAGAGCCTACGGCGCCTATTACTACTTGGTGCTCCGCCCCTAGTATACAGAGAGCCTACGGCGCCTATTACTACTTTGTGCTCCGCCCCTAGTATACAGAGAGCCTACGGCGCCTATTACTACTTGGTGCTCCGCCCCTAGTATACAGAGAGCCTACGGCGCCTATTACTACTTTGTGCTCCGCCCCTAGTATACAGAGAGCCTACGGCGCCTATTACTACTTGGGGCTTGTGCGCTAGAAGTGTGCGAAAGCCCGTCGGCTTGAGCGCCCTTACAGCAATGGGGCTTTTCAGCAGCCGTAGCTTGCAGCTTCCAAGCCTGGCGCGAAGCGAAGGGATTGGATTTCACCCAGATCAGTGGGCAACTGTACTTTTTTCGTGGTGTTGTTGTTGACTTGAAAGCTAATTTTGAAGTAGGCCTAGCTTTTCGGAGCTGCTCCCAGCTCACACTATGGTGGAGGAGGTGCCGTGAAGATCTAGGAGTGTGAGCAGTACGAGCTGAAAGGCTCCCATACTGTTTGGAGGGCAGGGGGCATAGATGCTAAACCTGACCCCTATCTATCGTCGTAGAAGCTGTTCCTTTTAAAGATTATGGTTCTCGGGTATCCAATCAATTAAATTAATCCCCCAAACCGGGGAAGCTTAAGCGGAAATCCAATTTGAGAGTGAGGGAAAAGGGGGGAAGCTACTAAATTGAAGGCTTCGCTCGCTCGCTCAATTCGCTCTAACGCCCGTTTAGTAGACTGCGAGTGGAGTGCATAAGCCCCCATAAGCGTGTAAGGGCGAGGCCTTACTACACGAGCTCGTAAGTCAAGCACGGAACGAGCCTTGTCGTAGAAGCTTCGCTTCCTCGTCTTGCTTGCTTCTGGCGAAGCTTCTAGTCTGTAGGCATTCAGGTATGGTAGGAATACCTCTTTAGTTGCCGCCCCCTACATAGGAGCGATAGCGAAGCCAAGCCGTAAAAAGGCGAGCAGCCCTTATAGCAATAGCAAACGGCCTACTTATAGCCCTATTTTTCTTATTTAGGCGCTACTGAACTAAATTGACTACAAAAGTACCAAAGGCGACCGGTCCATGAGACAGCCTTCTTAACAACAAAAGGCGAAAAGCCCCCCTGTTGCTTTTCGAATAGCCGTCAGGGACCTATGCTATGGGAAAGAAAAATGGGGGTTGTTGTTGGGAGGTCCAATGCTTACGCTTACCTAAGGTAAGCGTAAGCAGACCTATAACCTTAATTGATCAAAGATCTTCCCGTTCAGTTGCTGAAAGATAGATGCTGGTTTCTAAATTAGAAAAAACTACTCTTATAATAGTAATAGAACATTTTTTCTTTTTTCTTTTTTAATTTATAATAAGAAAACAGATGTTTTCTTTCTTTCTAAGAGAATTTATACGTTTTCTTTCTTTCATTCTCATTGAAGAAATTCATTATCATTTAGAAATTGAATGAATTTACATTTCATTCTTTCAGAAATTCATTATCATTTAGAAATTGAATGAATTTACATTTCATTCTTTCACAAATTCTTTCATTCATTGAATTTCATTCTTGAATTCTCATTTAGAAATTTCATTTGATTGTAAATATAATGTTTTTCGGTCTTTTGATTTGTACCTCTTTTGACTTTCATTTATGTTTGTTATTTTCAAACATTTTCTGACTTTCTTTATTTGACATAATCCCTGTCGCGTATTGCGCGGATGATTCTCTCGATCTCGAATTGAGTGAGGCTGGCCCCCCGGGGGGGCGCTCGGGGGAACTTGTCCCCCGGATCTCTTGCTGAAAACGAGGCGGCCTTATACAGGCAATGGTTGCCCCTGGCGGCTCAGGAACCGGCTCCAGCCGGGGCGGCTCATACCGCTCACCCGCTTCCCGCTGGGGGGCCAATCCCGAGCAGCCTTGGCGTGACTTTGGTCCGCCGAGGCTGCTACCGGGGATAGCCCAAACTAAATTGGGGGAGTACTCCGGATATCATGGAAGATATTTTGAGTACTCTGCCCAGTAGGAGCGAGAATCGAAGAAGAAAAATGAAATTGGACCTAATCCAACAGATTTAGGATGCAGTCAAAGAGAGATACGAGGGGGCAGTCATCAAATCAACTATGTCGATGTTAGTCTAATGACTAAATGGATCATTGATGATCAAGACGACGAGCGCCCCCCAACTCTCCGCTATATCCTAAAGCTGCTCCGTAGTAAGGGAGAGGGAAGCAGCAGTTGCTGCAGAGGCCGCGGGCAGCAAGTGCCTTAGGGCTTGTGCGCTAGTAGGGGCGTGTGCGCTTCAAAAAGCATGCTGAAGGCATGGATTAAAAGAAACTATCCCTATAAAATGTCGTCTTTGCCGAGCCTGATTTTCTTTTCTATGGACGTGTTTTGCTGGATAAGATAAGGAGGACCGCCCTTCGACGCTTCTTTCGCTGTATACCCCCTCCATCCTTCGGAGGTGGAAGAAAGGGTACTCATTATATTACGGGCCCCAGAACGCAAAAAAGGTGGGGGAGAAGCAAGCCGAACCTCTGATCGACCTGGACACATAAATCATTCTCGGCGTCGAGAGAGATTTTAGATTCCGTAAGTAACTCAGTGAGTGCTTTCTAAGAAGGGCTGGGCTTGGAAGAAGAAAATGAAATACGAACAACCGCGCTGGTCGTAATAGATCGACTTTCATGCAAGTTCTTGCTCCAGCATGAAAGTTCCATTTCAGGGAAGGACGACGTACCATGATACTTTCTGTTTCGTCGAGCCCTGCTTTGGTCTCTGGTTTGATGGTTGTACGTGCTAAAAATCCGGTACATTCCGTTTCGTTTTCCATCCTAGTCTTTCGCGACACTTCAGGTTTACTTCTTTTGTTAGGTCTCGACTTCTCCGCTATGATCTCCCCAGTAGTTCATATAGGAGCTATTGCCGCTTCATTCCTATTCTCTGTTATGATGTTCAATATTCAAATAGCGGAGACTCACGAAGAAGTATTGCGCTATTTACCAGTGAGTGGTATTATTGGACTGATCCTTTGGTGGGAAATGTTCTTCATTTTAGATAATGAAACCATTCCATTACTACCAACCCACAGAAAGACGACCTCTCTGAGATATACGGTTTATGCCGGAAAGGTACGAAGTTGGACTAATTTGGAAACATTGGGCAATTTACTTTATACCTACTATTTCGTCTGGTTTTTGGTTCCTAGTCCTATTTTATTAGTAGCCATGATTGGGGCTATAGTACTGACTATGCATAGGACTACTAAGGTGAAAAGACAGGATGTATTCCGACGAAATGCTATTGATTCTAGGAGGACTATAATGAGGAGGACGACAGACCAAATCTCGGATTCGAACGCCTCCCGGTCGGCCGTGTTTGCGACCAGGGGAGGGGCGGGCGGGCTCCCTATTTGTAGTTTGTGTTATCAATAGAGGTGAAAGAGATCGCCTACCTCGCCGCTTGTGTGTACTGCTCGCCTCGCGGGGCCGACTGCTCTTTCCGTAAGTTTTTATCCAAGCAACATTATCAAGGCCAAAATCCAACAAGCAACGGCCCTATTTGCCGCACCAACCCTCGCCTAGCGCGCGTTGCGCTAACGCGCTTGAGTTTGATTGCTGGATCCGGACGGAATTCACTCATGATTCGAGAAAAGGAGCAGCGGTCAATATCGTGATTGGGCCGCCCATGATTTTCTCGGTCATGAGTGAATAGAAAATCTAAAATGTACATTGCAGTTCCAGCGGAAATACTTAGCATAATTCTACCACTTCTACTAGGAGTAGCCTTTTTAGTGCTAGCTGAACGTAAAGTAATGGCTTTTGTGCAACGTCGAAAGGGTCCTGATGTTGTGGGTTCGTTCGGATTGTTACAACCTCTAGCAGATGGTTCGAAATTGATTCTAAAAGAACCTATTTCACCAAGTAGTGCAAATTTCTCCCTTTTTAGAATGGCTCCTGTGGTTACATTTATGTTAAGTCTGGTCGCTCGGGCCGTTGTACCTTTTGATTATGGTCTTGTATTGTCGGATCCGAACATAGGGCTACTATATTTGTTTGCCATATCTTCGCTAGGTGTTTATGGAATTATTATAGCAGGTCGGTCTAGTAATTAGGGGGGCGGCCGTTCGGTCGCCTATGATACTAGGACCAATAGGTCAAAAATGGGTTTGTGCCGCAGGTGTTGAACGATCTACTCTACACAGGTGTGGGCTTACAGGGCTAGGGCTCATAAACCCTTTCTTTCATTCATCAATAGGGCCCTGGTCGGTCACTTTTCCGGGCCGGGATCGAGAAGTGGAAGTCCTAAGAGATCTTTCTCTTCGCACCTCAGATCAAGAGGAAAGGTAGCTTGTCAAGCTGGCCTCTATAGAGAGATAGCTGTCTTTTAACTGGCTGTTCTTCTTTGTCAACGCTACTAAGGACCCATAGGTTCGCCTACTTCACTTTATAAAGATAATGAGAATGGCTTATTCAAAAAGGAAAAGGTGCTATCAATCAGCCCTACATTAGTAGAAGTAAGCGGCTGAGTTAGCCTAGCCTACCTTAGTATAGTAGGGTTTAGTATAGTAGGCGAGCGAGTTAGCGAAGACGCTTAGGCTAATAGATAAGAGAGCGTCGGTGCGTAGCCTTCATTCTACTACGCTACGCAAAGGTGACGAAGTAACTTAGCTCGACGTTAGGAGAGTAACGGGGGAACACCCTACATAGAAGAACCGCAGTTCGCTGACTTTCTAAGGTATAACCTTCGCCACTTCAAACGGGCGATTCGCACCACTGATAGACTACTTCAGATTCAATTCTTAAGGCGCTACTTAGTTTCGCAAGCCTTTGTCATTGTCAGTCAACTAAGTAGGGCGAACAGCCCCCTGCGAATCCGTAAATCTGAGGAGCATGCCGCAAAATCAAAAAGGATGGTCCCCTATGCATTTAATTCTTTCCTGAACGGAAAAAAAAGAAGTACCTTACCCCCCCATCATGGTGAACCTCTCCTTGTAATCGGGATTAGGTAGATGCCCCCCTGCCGGGGGGCGGATCGAATCGGAGTTTCCTTAGGAAGCCACCAACCTACAGTTATCCTTAAACTTCCGTGCTTGGTGGAGAAGAAGCGAACAAAGGTACGCTCGCTTGCTGTCTTGTTCTCTGCCGCGGACTGGGATCGCTCGCCAGCTAGGTCAGATTGGAGCTACTTTGTATGAGAACATATTACCCATCTTCGGGGACAAGGGGCGGAACGACCTCTCGATCTACTTACTGCAGCCCAGGACGGGCGTGGCGTCGTCATCTAGGCGTTCCCTGTTGCTCCGATCTCCCCTACGTCTAGGACGTAGTCTGGGCCAAGAGCCATAGTTAGTTGTTGTTTCAATTTCTCTTTTTCGTTGTTGATACCGGCCTTTCCCAGTCGGATGATGTCCGCTGTAAGGAAGTGAGAGGACTCTTAGTACCCGCATACCGTAAGGGGGCGCGTGTTAAAAAAGAAGAATTTGCTTTTCTTTCTTGCTCTCCCTTAGCAGCGGGAAAGGGGTCTGGCTATCTGCCTAGCTTTGGTGGATTTCCCCCAACGCAATCCACAAACTGAAATTCCACGAATCCCTTGGTGGATAAGTCCGACGACTCTGCAGCAGTGCGGAATTGAGTTTCTCGTCCGGTGGATCTGATCTATAGTTAGGGGGCAATACATACTAAAAGGTTCGAAGAAGGAACGCGCATCAAAGTATATAACCAACCCACCCTTCCCATAAAAAAAGGTAAGGAAGGGGGTCAGTCATCCAATCGAACATTTGAATTTCTACTTTTTCCTCTTTCAGAAGGGCCCTCTCATTCCTTCGGGAGTGAGGGGGGCAAGGGGGGTGGGGCGGGTGGGCCCCTTGCGCTATATTCACTTTTGGTCTGGCTTTTCGACCAGGCGGAGCAGATGTAATGTAAACAATACATAAAGGACTTTCATACGAATTCGTCTTTCTACATAAAAGTTTTTGGCGCGCCAGGCCAGGTAGGGGCTTTGTCTACCGAGGAAATGTCCAACTCAGACTCACATGAGCCCCTTGACCAAAACGAACAAATGGACATGGCCGACGCTTCTCCAGTAGCTCAGGCCAGGTTCGAGAAAATGGAAGCTCAGTTAGAGTCTCTCTCTAAAGCGATCGAGGTCATGCAACGGGTGTGGCAGACAAAGCCTTCTCCCCAGCGAACCCCGGGCTGCCGGGCCATCGCAGCCTCTTTTCCGTTTTCTTCGCCGATCCCATTCGATCTGGGAGATGAGGCACCAGTTCTACAGTCATCTATTCCCATACCTGGAATCCCATTATCTATGCCTTCAGCTCCCATGTTTACCCACGTTCAACCGTCTGTCGCTGCTTCAAAGTTCGCTATGACGAACAGAGCGAGGCCTCAAGCCGCTCGGCCACAACAGCAGCCTATGAGGCCTCCACCTTCATGAATCCTTCTACGTACCCGGCTTCACAAACTACGCCTGGCGCATTTGTGCCACCGCGGCCGACCAGCCCAGCATCGCTGAATGATGATGATGACGAGCTTCCCAACAAGGATAAGATCAAATATCGGAGACTAAACCAAAGACAGTACTCGAGAGACCACGGGGAAATCCGTATCCGGCGAGTATTGACAGGGAACATCCCTTCCCACATAACTACAAGCAACCAAAGTTCGAGAAGTTCACTGGAGAAAATGATAATGTCAGTACTACGGAGCACATCATTCGTTTCATCTCGCTGTGCCGGGATACTGCTCACAATGAGTATCTGCTCCTCAGGCAGTTCAGTCTGTCGCTGACAGGGGTGGCATGAAAATGGTACGCCCAACTCCCTGCAAACTCGATCTATTCCTGGGAAGAGATGGAACGGAAATTCCATGAACAATTATGAAGATCAGATTTCACGGCCACCTTGGCCGATCTGTCGGAACTCCAGCAGGAGGAAGATGAGTCCCTCAAGATTCTCTTTGCCGCTTTTTTGCTACCAGAAACAAATGCGAGACCGCTCTGACGAATAAGGAGCTGGTTCAGCTTGCGGTGAACGGACTCAAACCGCGTCTGCGCATCATTTTCGCCAACACAGAGTTCACCGATCTGTGTGATATGGCGGTAAAGGTAGCACGCCATGAACCTTTCATTCGAAAGGTGGAATCAAGAATGCTTCATCCATTGGGACTTATTACAAGGATCAGTTTGGAACGGACGCTTTCTTGGCCGAAATTACGGTCACCAGGCCCGTTGTCTGCCCTGCATTGAGGAAAGCACTGCCAAACCAGGCGGCCACGTTAAACAAGCCTGGCATGGAGAGCAGGGAAGTATGGGAAGAGGCAGAGAGAGTTCACATTTGATGTCTCTTCATCAGATGAAGTATATGATTGCCTGGCCCAGATCGGATTTATATGTTCGAAAAACTACCACAAGAACCGGTTTCCGCCCTTTCAAAATCATAAAAACATCTGAAAATACGCTCCACGCATTCTATCGCAGATTGTATCGCCTTCCGGCACATAGTCCAGGACAACATTGACAAGGGTCTCCTCAAGTTCACGGACAACAAGAAGCAGATGGTGATTGATAAGCAGCCGTTTCCGAAGACTGCTCAGTCCGATCTATATACATGATGAGTACGGCGTGGCGCCGGAATCTCAAGGCCAGCCGGCAGTTTACACAATCGACCTGAATATGGCCCAAGACGTTTTCCTGCTGTTCAGAGAAAGGGGCGATCTCGTAGTTCTGGGTCGAGCAGCCGGAGGAGACGGAATCTGAAGAAGAAGAGTCGGGAACAGCTGATTTCGCCGTCAACATGGTGACCATTCTGAGACGACCGGATCAGCCCAAGCTGAAGATAGATCTGGCCGATGGCCGATCTGGATCGGCGATCCCTGAAGGTCATAGTAAGTCGAGAAACTACTCAGATCAGGTATAGGGAAAGGTTCCGACGTCCCCGAGCAGTCAAACCCAGGGTTGCCCCAATTGGAGAATGGGTAGAGGTGCGCCACCCGGCGTTCCCCCGTCGCCCGACCAGGACACTAAAGCGTAGGGCACAGCGGGAAAAGTCTGACATGAGACGACTACATGTGAAGGTAGACAAGACCGGGAGGAGAACAATATGGTTAGACCCGGCACAGACACCGCCTTCCCCAAAGAGAACAAAGGCGTCCAAAGTCAAGCAGATCTGGGTGCCCAAAAGGCGCGTGCCTTCCGTGATCGTAGCCGAGGAGCCGGCAAGTCCAGATCGGTTGACCCGAGAAAAGTCGATGCCATCCGAAGATAAAAACAGAAAAGGGAAACTTGTAGTTACTGAAGTGCCACCCTCAAAGATGTCTACAGACTCGGAAACCCCGTTCGAAGATCGGATAAGAGAAAGAATTGGCAATCCGGGGGCAGAGAAGGTCGATCACGTTGGCCGCCCTTAGAGCGAGCTTGTTGCATGGCTTATGTACTGCCAGACTATTTCCGAGCTAAGCCGAAGGGGGCTCGGGGGGCAACAGATGAGGAAGGCCTGAAGGTGACACAACCTCGGATGTAGAAGCCACCAGCTCCTATGCGGAAACCTTCGAAGCCCTTGGCCAGGCCTGCGACGAATTCCCTTGCGAAGCCCAAGGAAGCATCGCCAGTCAAGCCCGTAACTCCGGCTAAAGCAGAGATAGTAGGGGCGGCGTCCGCACCAAAGTATACCGGCAAAGACGCTGCTATAAGGTTTAAAAAGATCTCTATGAAGGTGAAGGCTGGCGTGTAGAACCGATCAAATTCACGAAGCCACCAGAGAGCGTCAGGCACATGAAACCGTTATACATGGAGGCTTTTTTTTTGAATGTGCCGTTCAAGAAAGTATTGGTGGACAATGGCGCGGGCGTCCACGCCACTTCGGACAGTGAAAAGGTTGGGGAAATCAAGTCTGAGGCTGATTTGGAGCCCGCGGATGTGGTGATTTCGGGATTTAACGAAGGAAAGTCTAGAGCAATCGGCAGAATCCCACTAGAAGTCAAGATCGGTGATCATCTCAGTCTTGTGAATTTCTTTGTAATCGACGCACACGAAAAGTGCAATGCCCTCTTGGGCCGAGACCAGGACCCTTTATCATGACTTCTGCTCGTTGCATACCCTGATCCACCACTGTACGAATAGCATTTCCTGCTGCGGTTTGAGCAGCAAATGGTGTCCCTCTTCTTGTGCCCTTGAATCCACAAGTGCCCGCGGAGGACCAAGAAACCACCCGACCTCGTACATCTGTAACAGTTACAATGGTATTGTTGAAACTCGCTTGAACATGAATAACTCCTTTTGGTATTCTACGTCCAGTCTTACGTGAACCAATACGTCCACTCCTACGTGAACCAATTCTTGGTATAGGTTTTGTCATATTTTCTCATTCTCATAAATATGAGTCAGAGATATACGGATATATCCATTTCATGTCAAAACAGATCCTTTTTTTGTACATCAGGTCCTTTAGAGAGTCCCCTTTTAAAAGGATTACCCCTTTACCCCTGTCTCTGTTTATGTCTCGGGTTGGAACAAATTACTATAATTCGTCCCCGCCTACGGATCAATCGAGATTTCTCACAAATTTTCCGAACAGAAGCCCTTATTTGAATATTTCTCATTCCTTAACTTAAATCCGAATCCACTCCTTGGAAGAAAATCAGTCTCTTGAGAATTTTGAACCTCTAATTGTATCCGCACCCCATGAAAGGAATGTTTCAAGAGGCGCCTAATTGTTCGAATCTTTGTTGCGAAGTCTATAAATTATACGTCCCCTGGTTGAATCATAACGACTGACTTCGATTTTGACTCTATCTCCGGGTAATATCCGTATAAAACTACGTCGGATCCTCCCCGAAACATAACCTAGAATCAGATCCTCATTATCTAAACGAACCCGGAACATACCATTGGGAAGTGATTCAGTAATTAAACCCTCATTCATCAATTTTTGTTCTTTCATTCCCGGTAACCCCCTTGAAGTAGCAACTAATGGAGGAGAAGTGATATTAAACAACCTGCCTTTCCTTTCTTTTTCACAAATAGGAAGTTACGGGATATCAGCGGGATTACCATATATAACACAAAATTTCTCCTCCAATCCTTTTTAGTCGAGCCTCTCGATCCGTCATTATCCCTCGTGAAGTCGAAAGAATGACAATCCCCATTCCGCCCAAAACCCTAGGAATTCGTTGATAGTTGGAATATATTCGTAAACCAGGTCGGCTGATACGCTTTAAAATCAGTCTATATGTTCCTTTCCTATTCCTTCTATGTCGCAGGGTTGAAACCAAGAAATGTTTATTGTCTTCTCGATGTTTCCTAACGTTTTCAATAAAACCCTCTCGTAGAAGTATTCTAACAATGTTTTCGGTGATATTAGTAGATGCTATTCGAACCGTTCCCTTTTTATGAATATCAGCATTCCTTATCGAAGTTATTATATCGGCAATAGTGTCCCTACCCATGATGAACTATAATTATTGGTGCCTCTTTGTTTTGATATAATCAACATGTTCTACTTTGATTTTATGAAATATTAAAGGTATATGCATAAGACATAATCTATACTAATTAATCTATTTCGGGTACCCTATAATCATGGATATTCCGATCCCGATCTCATCTACTGGTATTTATTTATAATACCTCAGGAGCTAATGAGACTATTTTAGTGAAATTCAACTGTCTCAGTTCCCGAGCGATCGCTCCAAAAACTCGAGTTCCTTTTGGATTTCCTTCCTGATCAATGACAACTGCTGCATTGTCATCATATCGTATTATCATGCCGTTGTCGCGTTTGAGTTCTTTACATGTACGTACAATTACAGCTCTAATTACTTCGGATCTTTGGAGAGGCATATTTGGCACTGCTTCTTTGATTACAGCAACAATAACGTCACCAATATGAGCATATCGGCGATTACTAGCTCCGGCGATTCGAATACACATCAATTCCCGAGCTCCGCTGTTGTCTGCTACATTCAAATGGGTCTGAGTTTGAATCATATCATTATCATTTTGATTTTCTCAGCTCTTTCAATGCAAAGGGCGAAGGAAAAAAGAAAGAAATATTGTTTGTCCAGAAAGATCAAAATCTGCGATTGTATTTCTCCTCACAAATAGCCCTTTGTTTCCACACCCCTATCCCGCAATAATGAATTGAGTTCGTATAGGCATTTTGGATGCAGCTATTGACATAGCCGCTCTAGCTACAGTTTCTGATACTCCGCCCATTTCATAAAGTATTCTACCCGGTTTAACGACGGATACCCAATATTCGGGAGATCCCTTCCCGGAACCCATACGTGTTTCTGTGGGTCTTAGGGTAACAGGCTTGTCGGGAAATATACGTACCCATATTTTTCCACCGCGGCGCGCATATCGTGTCATTGCTCGCCGCCCTGCTTCTATTTGTCTAGATGTAATCCAAGAGGGTTCAAGTGCCTGAAGAGCGTATCTACCAAAACTAATATGATTGCCTCGATAAGAGATTCCCTTCATTCTTCCTCTATGTTGTTTACGGAATCTGGTTCTTTTGGGGTTATAGTTGATGGTTGTTTCTCAGTTCCATCTCTACTACAGAACCGGACATGAGAGTTTCTTCTCATCCAGCTCCTCGCGAATGAAACGATTCAATAATATTCGATGCACATTATTTAATGAATAATTCATATTACATTCATATTACAAGAAATCGTGGGATTTATTGATATTTAATTTAATCTGTTTGTTATACGCGGGAATCTGTATATCTTGTATTGTATATATAGCTAGATATATATATATATCGATATAGATTTTCTTATAGGATATAGGACGTTTATTTCGTGGAAAATGCCTTTCATTTTGATACCGAATCCTTGTTTTGACCTTTACTGAATAGCCACAAATTTAGCAATCCAATAAGTGTTTCTTTCGCGGGCGAATATTGACTCTGTCATCCGCCCCATTCCTAGGGCAGGGTTAACCCACGACTTCCCGGAAGAAAGAAATTGGTTACTGGTCAATTTCGCCATCCCACCCAATGAATAATTAGGATTCGTTTGCAATAGAATCTTCTGCAGTCACAGGTTCCGTCGTTCCCATAGCTTCTTCGTTAATGGCTAGGCCTGAACTATATGCAATGGAGCTTCCAATTAAATCCGTTCCAGAGTCAATCTTCTCAGTCTCTATTGACTTAAGGCTCCTTATTATTATTTATTATCATTTCAAATATGAACCGAATCGGATTCATCGAATTATGGGCAAATCCACATTAATGCTTTATTACACTGCTTTTTATAAGATGATTCATAGGCCATACATATTGGAATTCTATATCATTGAGATTCTCCTGCTCTCTTTCTCTCATCCTTCCATTTACCCACATCTCTCTTTATTTTTTAAGAAAAGGATTGAGCCGAATAAAGAATGAAGATCCCATTGCCTCTATCTTGCATATATCAATATGTGTATACCTTGCCTTAAATTAATATATAATATACAAGGTAGAAACCCACGAGAAGATCTAAGGCTAAGGCTAAATAACTCAATGCTTCTATCGTGGGGTCCATAATTAATCCTATGGATCCTTAGGATTGGTGGATCATTTTATATTATATCCCGTAGATCCCGTAGCTTCGGA
>NW_027182187.1:17500-20225 GCF_029961685.1 Aristolochia californica | reverse complement strand
ACTCAAAAGTGATCGATTTCTAGGTTTCGTCGTAAACCTAATTGGTTACTTCCAATTACGTAAATCAATAGTTCAAACCGCACTCAAAGGTAGGGCATTTCCCATCGATATAGGAACCTCTGTACCAGAAACAATGGTATCTCCAATTATAGCCCCTCTGGGATGTAAAATATATCTCTTCTCACCATCCCCATAGTGTATGAGACAAATGTATGCATTTCGATTAGGGTCGTATTCTATGGTTACGATTCTACCAGATATGTCTTTTTCATTCCGTCGAAAATCAATTTTACGGTATAGACGCTTATGACCCCCCCCTCTATGCCCTGCGGTAATGATTCCTCTGGCATTACGACCTTTACCACAACGATGCTGTCCATAGATCAAATTATTTCGTGGATTGGATTTCACTTGACTGTCTACGGCTCCATTGCGTGTGCTCGGGGTAGAAGTTTTGTATAAATGTATCGCCGTGTTATTAAGTATTTTGATTTAAGTTCTTTTCGCTATAAGAGGTGGAATAGAATAACCCGGTTGAAGCGTAATGATCATACGTCTGTAATGCATTGTATGTCCCATAATAGGTCCCAGTCCCATTCTTCTACCCTTTCCCGGGAGTCGATGACTATTCATAGCTATTACCTTGACACCAAAGAAGAGTTCGACCCAATGCTTTATTTCGGTCCTAGTTGATCCTGATTCGACATTAGAAGTATATTGATTGTTCCCCAATAACCGAATACTTTTTTCTGTAAAGACTGCATATTTGATTCCATCCATAAATCCATTTTCTTCCCTATGAGTTCCAGTATCGATAAGAATTCGAGTTCTTACTCTTCATATGTTATGGTATGAATATACCATACCAATTCGTTATGTATGGATGATGAAATTCCATTGATACAGAGCCAATTCCAATAGACTTATTGGACGTTCCCATTGGCGTGCATCCAGCAGGAATTGAACCTACGAATTTGCCAATTATGAGTTGGGCGCTTTAACCATTCAGCCATGGATGCTTAACAGAGATCATCGTCATCGTACATCGTGAATAACCAAATTCCAATTGAAATGAAATCTTTAGGAGGAATCAATGAAAGGACATCAATTCAAATCCTGGATCTTCGAATTGAGAGAGATATTGAGAGAGATCAAGAATTCCCACTATTTCTTAGATTCATGGACCCAATTCGATTCAGCGGGATCTTTCACTCACATTTTTTTCCACCAAGAACGTTTTATGAAACTCTTTGACCCCCGAATTTGGAGTATCCTACTTTCACTTTCGCGTGATTCACAGGGTTCAACAAGCAATCGATATTTCACGATCAAAGGTGTAGTACTGCTTGTAGTAGCGGTCCTTATATATTGTATTAACAATCGAAATATGGTCGAAAGAAAAAATCTCTATTTGATGGGGCTTCTTCCTATACCTATGAATTCCATTGGACCCAGAAATGATACGTTGGAAGAATCTTTTTGGTCTTCCAATATCAATAGGTTGATTGTTTCGCTCCTGTATCTTCCAAAAGGGAAAAAGATCCCTGAGAGTTGTTTCATGGATTCGAAAGAGAGTACTTGGGTTCTCCCAATAACTAAAAAGTGTATCATGCCTGACTGGGGTTCGCGGTGGTGGAGGAACCGGATCGGAAAAAGAGGGATTCTAGTTGTAAGATAGCTAATGAAACCATAGCTGGAATTGAGATCTCATTCAAAGAGAAAGATATCAAATATCTGGAGTTTCTTTTTGTATCCTATACGGATGATCCGATCCGCAAGGACCATGATTGGGAATTCTTTGATCGTCTTTCTCCGAGGAAGAAGCGAAACATAATCAACTTGAATTCGGGACAGCTCTTCGAAATCTTAGTGAAACACTTGATTTGTTATCTCATGTCTGCTTTTCGTGAAAAAAGACCAATTGAAGTGGAGGGTTTCTTCAAACAACAAGGAGCTGAGGCAACTATTCAATCAAATGATATTGAGCATCTTTCCCATCTCTTCTCGAGAAACAAGGGGGGTATTTCTTTGCAAAATTGTGCTCAATATCATATGTGGCAATTCCGCCAAGATCTCTTCGTTAGTTGGGGGAAGAATCAGCACGAATCGGATTTTTTGAGGAACGTATCGAGAGAAAATTGGATTTGGTTAGACAATGCGTGGTTGGTAAACAAGGATCGGTTTTTTAGCAAGGTACGGAATGTATCGTCAAATATTCAATATGATTCCACAAGATCTATTTTCGTTCAAGTAACGGATTCTAGCCAATGGAAAGGATCTTCTGATCAATCCAGAGATCATTTCGATTCCATTAGGAATGAGGATTCGGAATATCACACATTGATCAATCAAACAGAGATTCCGCAACTAAAAGAAAGATCGATTCTTTGGGATCCTTCCTTTCTTCAAACGGAACGAACAGAGATAGAATCAGATCGATTCCCGAAATGCCTTTCTGAATATTCCTCAATGTCCCGGCTATTCACGGAACGTGAGAAGCAGATGAATAATCATCTGCTTCCGGAAGAAATCGAAGAATTTCTTGGGAATCCTACAAGATCAATTCGTTCTTTTTTCTCTGACAGATGGTCAGAACTTCATCTGGGTTCGAATCCTACGGAGAGGTCCACTAGAGATCAGAAATTGTTGAAGAAACAACAAGATGTTTCTTTTGTCCCTTCCAGGCGATCGGAAAATAAAGAAATGGTTGATATATTCAAGATAA
>NW_027182186.1:10000-20403 GCF_029961685.1 Aristolochia californica | reverse complement strand
AGAAAGAAAACATCTTGCGTTTTCAGGCTTGAAGCGAGCCAGAAAGCGCTCAAGCCTCCGCCTATGAAAAGCCGTTGCGCCCCTTTGATTTCAGTTCGGTCAGGCCGAAAGGGCCTATACCTATCTATTCACATTACCTGGACCCGTGGATTCAGGGTCTTCGGAAGCTTCGTCTCTACCTTGAGATTCGGCAAGTGACCTAGGTAAATGATTACTCTTCTACGGTCTCAGTCCGGAATGAGGCTTTAGCTGCTGCTTTGGATGCTGCTGCGGGAAATGCGACTTCGGAAGAAAAGAAATATCTTATTTCGAGAGAAACTAGAACTATGGGTTCAGGAAAAACCGAGCCCGAGAGCTTACTTGCAGCTTTAGTGCCCGCTTAGCTATTATTAGAATTATTCTCATAATTCATTCTAATTATAATAAAAAAAGAAAAAAGAGATTCCTTGGGATTGTTCTTGGGCTTGGCGAGGCATTCTTCGTGTTAGGGACTTCGCTACATGGTGTATCCGACATCTCATTGGAGATGGGTCCACCACTAATTTATGGTTCGACCCGTGGCTCCCGGTGGGCCGCCTTATTGATTCTTTTGGGGATAGATTACGCAATGATACCGCTTTGTCTAGTGTTGCGAAGGTCTCGGAAATTATTGAAGAAGGGCGGTGGGGAAGGTAGATAGCGAGCGAGTGGGTCAAGATGTGGGAGGACTTCACTGGCAAAGAGTGAGTTGCCGGGGTAGGGGAATGAGTTTCAACAGAATATGAAGGGAAAGGGAAGGAGAATTGAGCAAGCTTTGAAGGTCACAGGCTACACTTAGCTATTATTCTCAGATATCATTCATATTATAATGTTATGTTCTTTGCCCTACTGTTTGAAGTCTGGCTTTCTTCATAAGTCATCAAGGATCTTAGCCAAACGGTGACCGGCTTTCGCGAAAGCACTTTGGGCGCAGGTTTCTCGATCAACTAGCTTACTAAATGAAGAAAGACACTGTTATTATATACGAAATTAAGATAAGATAGAGAAGAAGAAGCACGAGTTGAACGGAGCGAGGAGCAGGAGCGCAGTGCGTGCCCGAGAGCAGTAGCAAGCATGAGCCCGAGAGCTTACTTGCAGCTTTAGTGCCCTATCGCGTATGCCCGTGAGCTTACTTGCAGCTTTAGTGCCCGCGAAGCTTTCGGGAAGAGGGGTAGTCTTGTGCGTAAGCATAGCAGATTGAGATCGAGGCTTAGAGATGTGGCACTCATCATAATGATTGAGAAAGGCAGGAGTCAGCCGCACAAAGGCTACTAGCTTGAAGAAGCGAAATGGTAAAGGTCCCTTCCCTCAGTTACTTCCTTGCCTTCCCTTACCCAGCTTGAAGTGAAGTTACTTGCTTCTCAAAGCGAAGCGAGCCAGCTTGACTCCATAGGGGGGCTTGTGCGCTTACTGCAGAGTAAAGGGGCTTGTGCGCTAGAAGTGTGCGTAGCTTGCTGGGGGTGGTCAGAGATGGATCGGGAACTAGCTCTTTGGATGGGGAAACGTGATGTCCCAATCATTGGATATAAGAAAGCGATCTAACCTGCGCTGAATGTTTGCTTCACCTTGCTTTTGGTCTAAGTATAGTCAGATCCACCCAGAGGAAGCTCAACCAGACTGGCCACCAGAATGAAGTCAGCAAACTCCTCCATGCTACAAAAAATGCCTTTTCTGCCACCCTTTTTTATCCGCAAGAAGAAGGGTCGTGTGAAATCCCCACCCACACACCAAGGGAGAGATTACAACTGACGCACGGATAGCAGTTCTTCCCATAAGAGTCTACGCCCAGCTGGAGAGGTGAGGGCAGAATAGCAGAGCAAATACGCGTATTAGTAGCATAGCAAAGCAAAAATGTGTTCCGTAACTCGCACTGCGCTAACGCCCTTATTAGAGTAAAGGCGAGGCGCTCATTCCTTTGCTTGTTTGGCTAAAATGACTTTTTGAACTTGCCTTGTTTTGAAATAGATATGAAAATCTGAATCTTTCAGAAGCTGGCATCGCTAGTTGACTCCTCCTCGTCGACAGCCAGCAGTTGCCGGCCTAGCCTTCCTTGCCTTCAGCCTAGCAGCCTTGTCTTAGCTAGCCCTTTCGGACTAGCAGACTTGCTTTCCTCGCCTTGCTCCGGTAGATATGCAAGAGCAGTGTGATTGCGGGCTCGGTTATCGAGTTTGCCTCCTCTCTCTTTACTCATCTTATGTTTCGATATTAGTTATTCAAGGACTGTCCCCTTCCTTTACGGTCTGTCTCCCCTCTCCAGCTCAATAACACAGCTAAACGCGCCAGCGCACTTAAATATAAGCTTAATTAACGCGCACATCTTTCTTTCTATCTCCTCTCCTTCCTGTGCTTCTTCCATTCCCCCCGTGTGGAAGTCTGTCTTTCTTCGCTGCTCCTGCTCGTCAAGTAGGCGCTTTCTGCTCCGCTGTTCCAGTTAAAGCGGAGGGTTGCTGCTCTAGTACTTGTGTGTTCTAATTGAATGGTTATTCAAGATTCCCTCCTCACTCACTAAAAGAACTGGATTTATGCTCTATCTTAGCTGCTCTAGTAACAGTTCTATCTGGGTGGGTTTTCGCTGTGAAAGTCAGATAAGAGTCTAGTTGCGAACCTGGAAGCCTGCTGATAAAGGAAAGAAAGGGCTTCTCTTATAGTTCGAGAAGATAGATTAAGAAATAAAGCAAACAAGCGCTAACATCAAAGCTTTAATAAGGAAGGGCTGGAGTCGACTTCACTCTAGTAAGGAGAACGAGAACAGAACTGGATCTCTACTCTGCCTTTGCAGCTCATAAAGTCAGAATAGTTGCCAACCGGCGTACTCCTATAAAACAAGTAAAAGGAGCCGTCTCAGTATTGAAAAAAGCACTTGAGCCCAGGGTTTCCGCCCCTTACAGCTGTGTTCTTATTTCTCTTTCTCTCCGCCGCCTTCTTTGTTCTCTCCTTTGCCGCTCCTCAGCGCTTTTCAGCTAAAGTGTTAGGCTGTAGTCAAGAGAAAATCACTGCAGCTCTGGGCTTCTATCGGTTAGCAAGTAATCTGCCCTTCCCGCTCTTCCGGAAGTCAGTACTTTCCAGCATCAGATAGTAAAGGATAGAAAGAGAAAGAACCAGCGCACGCGCACTCAAATAAGAGCTCTATTAAGGAATGGCATGGGTCTTCTTCTATATGGGTGCTGAAATTCTCTCCCCTGACCTGACAGTAACATCACTAAACTATGTCTTAGCGGAAAGTCAGAATCACTAAACTCTTTCTGCTCTGCTCTAGTATTGGTACTAGAACTCCCACCAGCAAGCACCACACTAACAGCATAAAAGCTTCTTTAACAAAAACAAAGGGCAGCTGCTAGGCTAGAATGAGTCTTATTCTTTATCTTGCTCTCCCGGTTATGAAATTCCCTTCCCGTAAAGTGGCTCTAGTCAAGAGTCAAGTCAAGAGAAATTCTCTTCCCGGATCTATCCCTTCTTTCTTGCGCTCGCCCTATTAGATAAAAGATTCGACTTCTTCCCCTTTGCTGCTCTTCAGCGCTTATCAGCTAATGTATTATTCCTTTCCATTGTTCTTATCTCTACTTTTAGTACAGATTCCTTCGCTTTTAGTGCTACTAGAGCTAGAGTCAACTTCTCTTCTGATTTTTTCTTATGGATGGAGTAGTCTTCCCTTCCCGGGGATCTCCCTGTACTAGATAAAAGAGAAATTCTTTCCCGCGGTTGTGAAATTAGATTGCTCACTGAAACGCTTTCCAGCCCAGCCCTTCAAGTACTAAACTAAATAGGGGCGCTAGAAGTACGCTTTCACTTGATCTAGATTAACGCTAACGAGTAGACTGTTTTCTTCTCTCCTTTGCTGCTCTGAAAGCAATTGGAAGCGCAAGCACGAAGCTCTTCTAAAAGCGCGGTACCAGTACCAATACCAACACTAAGATAAGAGCTCTTTTGAGGAACACACACTGCTAAACTTATCGCAAGCAACGGCGGAAAAGCAGCGAGCCTCTATAGGCTTAATTGAAGCTGCCCGGGCTAATAATCTAAGCTCTTAGTTCCAGCGGGTTTAAACCTTATCTTGGTTGTTAAAGGACACTGCTCTCTCTTTCTTGTTCTTTCCCCCATACGGTAATTATCTTTCTTATTTCAGATTCCCTCCTTACCAAAACTTGAGATATCCATCCGGGTATTCCTTCCTTACTAATAGAACTGTATCTCCCTCTGCCTGCGCTGATAAAAGCACTTTATCTTCGCGGCTATCGGTTTGTTTTCTTCTTTCCTGCCCGTACTGCTGTGTTGTATCGGTTCCCTTCCTGTGGAACTGGAGTAGACTTCTTTCCTACGCGTACTGTGGTTCAAGTAAGCTTTGTCTGCGCTGCTCTTCCAGTAAGCGCCTCTCAAAGTAAGCCTATCTCTGATAATAAAGTAAGAGAAAGCAAGCACTAAACTCAAACCAGAATTAAGGAAAGGGCATAAGCTAAGCACTCAAAGAAAACCTGCTTTCAGGAGTGGGAACAGCACCAGATTCGACTTCTTTCTTTCCTAGTCAATAGAAAAGAACTTGATCTCACCGGACTCTGCATTTAGTCGACTTATTTCGCACTGCGCCAGCGCACTAAACTCAAAGCTTATGGCAGCAGCTAGAGTCACTCCAGTATTCATAAAAGAAAGAAGTGCCCTAAATTAGTTCTTTTCTCGCGCTTCTGCACTCGATATAGGTTCCTTTCCTCCCCTAGAACCTAAAACGGGATCTTACCCTACAAGAACCCGCGTACTGCAATGAGTAGACAGTGACAGCTATCACAGTTAAAAAAGAGTATTCACAGGTTCAGTTATGGGATATGGAAATTCTCTTACCTGAAAGTGGATCTAGCCTTGAGACATTATCTGCCCGGCTGGTTAAGTAAGAAACTCTCTTCCCCAGTAGGCTATCCCCTTATCTGCCTGCTTCTGTCGGCTATCGGCAAAGGAATGAGATTCCCATTCCCCTCACGCGCTTCTTCCCTGACTGCTACTGCTAGTCCAGAGATAAGAAATTAGGCTACCGTACATACAGAAAGAAGAACTTTCGTGCGCTCTCCTTGAGAAAGGAAATTATTCAGGCCTATCGGTTCGGTTAAGGAATTAGGTGCCCCTGTCGTCTTTCTTTCAGGTTAGGCGGATGCCCTGTAAGAGGTTGGTTCTACTGTGGTGTCTTGCTTAAGAAAAGAAGTCCCGGTAAAATATATCCATTATGAATTATATACACCCGGATCTTACCTTTCGATTCGAAAAGGGAGCTACCTCGCAGGCAGTACCTTACCCGCTAGCTTAGTTAGAGAAAAGAAAAGTATCCCCCAGCCATAGGCTCAGAAAAGAGATTCCCTTACCCAGTTGTGCGTTAAGCGATTTCCATTCCAGCAGGTACAGGTACAAGAGAAATAAAGAATATTCCCCTCCCGAAGATCAGTCGGCTATCAAATTCCCTGGGTTGGCTATCCAGTTTTCGTCCTTTACCCGGTATGGGTTGACAAATTAGGCTACCCTCCTGTGGTACACAGCTGTTAGCGGTAAAGAACGCCGCCTCCCTTGGGACAGAAGAAAGGGAAAGACGAATCCGGTTCTGTTCTATCGATAAAGGAATTTGATTCCACTACCTTTGATACGTGGGCGATCAAGTAAGATGCCTGCTTCTTTCTGTTGGCTCTGGGTCTTAGGGAATTCTCTTCCACTCCCGTCTATCCTCTTTTCTTACCGAGCGGGAAAGGGTTTTAAGAAAGACGATTCCTGGTACAGAGAAAAGAACTATATCTGCTCTTGCGGTACGTCTTGTCTTGATCAATTTACTCTCCTACCTAAATAATATATATAATTATATATTATAGCGCTTATGCACTCGAAACGAAATAGGTTCTTATTGGGAGAGCCCGCGTACTGCACAGTACTTTAGTTGACAGTGACAGCTATCTGAGTCAGATTAGAAATTAGTATCCCTGGGTTCATCGGTTAAGAAAAGAAATTCGCTACCCCTACCCTCTTTCTTCCCTTTAGGTTAGGCAGATGCCCCTACAGGGGAATTGAGACAAGAGATATTAGATTACCGCCTAGCGGTTCAGCTGTGGGTTAAGCTAAGCAATTATACGCTCCTACCGCGGATCCATCAGTAAAGAAAGAATCTGCCCGGCGGGTTAAGTAAAGTCAGAAATAAGATTACCGGTTCTACCGGTAAAGAAAAGAACGCAGGTGTCCCTCTCGCGGTTCACAGCTCTTATCGGTTAAGCAAAGAGCGCGTCCCTACCTTGGTTCAGTTGTGGGTAGTGGGGAGGTCCCTTCAGTTTTGGGCAGGCTGGTGCCGGTGCCCGGTTCACTGAAGTTAGCAGTGAGGAGAAAGAGCGCTGGTGCCTCCCCTTGGGTTATTCGTGAAAGTGCTATCTTTTATTCCGGGTACATACACGGTACGCTGGTTCCCTTATCGCGGCTCATTCCTATAATGGTAGGTGCAGGTTCCCGAACAGAATCGGTAAAGAAAAGAGCGCCGGGGTTTACTCGTGAAAGGAACTTCGGTGGAGTGAAAGCCTATTTGATGGAAGAAGCAACGGCCCTATTTGCCACACCAACCCTATACGCAGGTGATCTCATCATCTTCCAAGGTGAGATTTGATCTCAGTCGAGCACACTTTCTGAGTGGTTGGGATCGTTCATTTACCCTTGGGATGGACCATGCTGTTGCAGAAATCCTGTAGTCTTTCCTTTCTTATCTTTTTTTTTTTCAAAAAGGAATCTGGTTGATCTTGAAGTTTATCGGGGAGGTGCATGCGCGTTCATCGGCGATGTCTTTTATTCTCCTCCAGGGTCCCATTCTCCATATAAACCGACACGCAATTTGGTTGGAGGCAGATGATCATTCTCTCTGAATTCCTTCCTTATGTACCATAGGCTGAAGAAGCAAGATAGCGTTCGGAGTCGTCCCTTTTTCTTGCCCCCCTTGTTTGATTTGTAGCCTTGCCCCTGCCTTCTTAACCATTTCCGCATGTTAATACAGCCGATTTTGCCCCAAATAGCTTGTTGTTCTATCAGGAGAGCGCCATATCTTGCTGATGGTATCGCCGAGATGCCATTTGCTTTCTGCAGGTCTTTAGACTGATTTCTTTTGTTCTGAGAGGCGACGAGATTGCATGTTATCTTTCTGCTGTAAACCCTTCCGCTTGGATTTGTAGGCACCTCATATTGCCTGGGTGATGCCCCTTTACATGTGATCTTTTCGTGCAAAGTTGCCGTTGTTTCCTTTGAACTGCGGGGTGGCTTTGCCAAAAGAGCTGCTGTCTCACTGTCTAGAGGAGTGATTTGCTGGAAAGATGTTGATCTTCCATTGTACGGACGCCCTGCGCATTTTGCGGCTTTACGGGCCAGTCCGTTTTCTGGTTTTGGGCCTTACTTTGTCGAGGCCCGCTGGTGACTGGTTGAGGTGGTGTTCTCTTCTAGAGCAATGTGAGATAGATTCTGCTGGTGAGCCATTCTGGGTGCTTCTTGTAGAATCACGGCATCTGTGGGTCGCCTTTGCAAAGTAACGGCGTTGGTGCTTTTGGGACCCAGGTCTGTGTTGAGCGTTCCGAGGTCCATCTCGATGACCCGGAAAGTTTTTGGGGCGGATGCGGGCGTTCGCTCGGGTTGGTTGCAGCTTTTGTGCTGCCTTTCGGGATCCATGCTGATGAGCTTTGTGATAGGCAGCTTTGAGTCCTCTTGGTCATCCGGGTTTTGCTGTCGTTCTTTACAGGGTGCGAGAGAAGTCTTCGCTGGGCCTGAGCTTTCGGTTTGTTCTTCGGTGTCCAGACTTGGGCTCTGACGTGCCTGGTTATTTGGGCCTTGCTGCTTCTTGTCCGGCGGGGCTGTGCAGATCGGTAAAGTGTACCATCCTTTTCCCTGTGTCGTGGCTACACTCCGAGCAGTGTCTTTGCAATAGACACTCCCATTTGAGTTTATGTTCCCGATTTCAGTGCATTCTGGGTAGTGCCACGGTATTCTGTGCGTGTCATACGAGGGTGAGCTCGTTTTCTCAAGCTCTAGCTTGACTGTAGAGGCCCGCTCTTCTGCTTTCCCGCTGGTTGGCTTAGGTGGCGCGCCTTGGAGTGTGACAACGGGGGAGGTATGCGCCGGCAAGGCCCCCTGTAGTGTGATTAGGGGCTCTGTCTTTGCTGGTGGGGCTCTCGGCAGCGTCACCTTGGCTGTTGTTTCTCTAGAGGTGGCGGTAGGCTCGAAGCTTCCACTGCGATTCAATTCATTTCTCCTTCTTGGGGGTGCCCCTTGTAATGTGACTACCGGTGTCGGTCTTCCTTGTAACGTGATCACTGGGGCCGACTTTCCTTGAAGTGTAATCATGTTTATGCTATTGGCGGGTTCTCTGGTGATGAGCTTGGATGGATCCCCACGGTGTGCTGCTTCCGTGATCACGTTGACGGACTTTGTTGATCCTTCGGACCCTCCTGCCTCGTGTGCGGGGATAGGGTGTTGCATTATATTCTTTATTGACATTGATTTTTCCTTCGTCGATGAGGTTCTGGATGGCGTGCTTGAGGGAGAGGCACCTTTCAGTAGAGTGGCCTCGTCCTTGGTGGTATGAACAAAACTCATTTTCTTGATAGTTCTTGGGGAGAGGATTAGGGGGAGGCCTCGGCTGGAGGGGCGTCAGCAAGCTTTTCTGAGCTAAAACATTCAATACTTCACTGTAGGATTGTGCCAATGGCGTAAAAACCCGGTATTCTCGTGTTTGGGGCGCTACGTCTTGCCCTTTGCCTGTCGAGCTGATAGCATTTACTTCGAAGTTCGTGGAAGAGTTGAAGTTTCCATTCTGTGCTTCAGTTCTTCTTCGTGCTGCAACCCCTGCATGGGGCCACGGAGTGATAACCCCAGTCCGCAATCCTGCCTCCACTCGCTCTCCGGCTTGGAGCAGTTGCGTAAAATTCATGTAATTTTGGGCTATCAAATAGCCCGATTTGGGTGTGCGGAGCTTACAATCATCGAGATCTGCTCGTCGAGCGGCAGGGGAGCTTTCATCTTAGCTGCCAAGGCTCTCCATCTGGCTACATACTCGGAGAATAGTTCATCGTTCTTCTGCTTCAGCGCTTCGAGATCTGCCCTTCGGGGGGCGGTATTCAGCTTGTAAGAAAATCGATCCATAAATGCTTGAGAAAACTGCTCCCAGGTCTTGAATTCTTGAGGCTCCAGTGCTGTGTACCAGTCCAAGGCGTCCCCCTTTACGCTGTGCTGGAATAATCTGATGAGGAGGGAAGTCAGGCTAATGCCTGCTAGCGTAGGATTCTTGAGTTTTGACTGCCTACTATTCCAAAAGGCTTGCGTGTGAATCATCTATATTTAGAGGTGCCGCTTTTCTTCCTCATAATCAGGCTCATCCCTTACCTATGGCTCTTGTGAACAACCCTGGGGATGGGGAAAGAAAAGAAGGGATAGCATGAACCATCGGAAGGGGACTACAACTATGGGAGGTGGAGCTAGGGAGAAAAAGAGGGAGAGATGATGCATCCAATCCAAATGAGAGATTTTGCGTATATATAATATATACAAGGATTGGCTCCGCCAAAGTAGTGCTTCATGAGCGAGGCGGCATCTCTTTTCGCCCTTATTTGTGTTTGTGCGTGCATCTTTCTTTCCTTTTAGCTTTCCGCTGGTTAAGAACCAACAAACAACCTTTGTTTTCGTGTAGTTCTGTTCTGCACAACTTGTACATTGTACAGGAAGGACTTGCCGCTAGCGCACTGCTGGGGCCCAAGTGCTTGCTGTCTGGAGAGATTCATTTTCTCGGATTCAATAATGTCTCCACTAGAGAAATTCACTTCTTTCACATGGCTACGTAACAAAGTCTTATGGGGTCTTATTCATGTTATCACATATTTGATCTTTCTGACTTTATTGAAGCTATACATCGTTGATGCATATGCATTCCATCTTCCTGAAGTGCCAGATTTCATAATGGAAGAAGCGGACGCCTCCGTCTGATTTAATGGATGTGAGTGAGAGTGAGCCGGATCCAGCCTTTGCTGGAGTTCCCGAGCGCGACCCTCAGCAACACTTTTCCTCGTTAGTTGATAACATAACTTCAATTATACTAAACCTCTTATCCTCCTCCTCGGGATATGATCGAGCGGAGGAGATGAAAGAATGTATAATGGAGATTATGGAATGGGGGCCCACCCTGCAGGATCCTCACCACCTTGGTGTGGAGGAGAATATCGAGGAGGCCTACTTCATCCTAACGACTCTTTTTCAAAAGGGCGAAGAGGCTCCTTTTTATAAAGAAGTCGTTAGTTTTATAAAGAATCCGGACTGAAGAAGGCCGGACTGTCGGTTCGTCGAAGGGCGGGGGTTTCCGAGCTCAATGATCCTCCACAAGACTCATTTTTTTAGCGATTCCACATTCA
>NW_027182186.1:0-7500 GCF_029961685.1 Aristolochia californica | reverse complement strand
CAATACCCATGTTTCCCGAAGCGACACTTCGTTCCACTCCTTTCATTTATACTCCAAGCGCGATTGCTATAATATATACTCCCTCGACCACTTCAAGACAGATCGATCTTAAGAAGATCATTGCCCACTCCCCAGTAGCCCATATGAATCTGGTGACTATGGGTATGTCTAGTCGGGCGGCGGCCGTTAGGTCACCTATTTTGAGTTATGGACACACAAGGCCAAAACATGTGTGCCGGGCGTGCGACCCATCAACCTACTAGCAATGGGGGAGAAAACATAGCATGTCGCAACAAAAGCTTGATTCGAGGCGTCAGCAAAACACAGCCGTCTGTTCCAAAAACTAAACCCCCTTAGCGCCCCGGGACGGGAGTGAGGGACGGTCCTACGCGCAGGCAGCTGCAGAGGCAGCCTGCCTATAAAGCGCCTTATAACAATAGGGCCCAATAGGGCAAGCGCCTAAGCGCCTATTGCGACTTTGGGCGTGTGCTAGCCTAGCGCACAAGCCGCCGGGCACTCTAAGCCAACGAAGTCTGCGGCTTGAAGCGCCTATCGCTACAAGGGCGTTTCAAAAAGTGCCCCTCTTACTACTTAGGGCTTGTGCGCTAGACGAGGTCAGAATCTAATCTTTCTGTTGGCTTTCCAATTCATTCGTGAATAAGAAAGAAAGGGCTAGAAGCGAGCGCTTCTAGCTGCTTCGCCTGCTTCTTATTATGGCGTGGCGGAAATGAACGAAAAGCGAGATGAACGTGCTATTTTCAAATCGATTGATAGATGGCCTGATCTGTTCTGATAGATCGAAAGAGTAGGAATGGATAGAGAGGGAATCTATCAATAATAAGGGGAAAGATACTCAATAGATCAATAGATCGAAAGAGGATATCGCACTATTATGGATCCATCAGAAAGAAGATATGTATCTGATGGAGTCTACATCGTACGTAGAGCGCCCAAGCGCTTTTTGGGCCAGCTCCGTTCTCTTATCCATCGGTCCAATGCACAGGGCTCATCTCATGGAGGGAAAAGCAAAAATGTAGTTGTGTTGTTGTTGTTCGCCGCCTCGACGCATTCCCTTATCTCCCCGGCATCGTCCCACACAGAAAGAAAGAGTGCTCCGCCCCGGCCCGACCTGTAGGTCCGCTAACGTAAAGCGAGGAGTTGAGCCTGAACTGGCGAACCAAAGTCACTTTCGGAACCATACTTCCTACAGCTAACACGTGTCCAGTCCAGCGGGAACGCGCAGCGCAAACGAACGTGAGCTGCTATACCGAATCCCCCGCTGGCCATCGGGGACCGAGTGGTAAGGCCATGATCCGCAGGGGAACGGATCACTCATTCTTCCATTGGGGACAGGTGCACGAACGACAACTCCAAACGTCACACATCCGCCGCCTACCTACCGTATAGGTGGCACCAGCGAGATCCAGCTAAGGTAAGGAACTTCGTGTCGCGGCTGCTCCACTCCTCTGCGGTCTCTTGAACTGAACTTCGTTGCCTTCCCGCGCGCGAAGCGAATGGGCGCTGTGCCGTGGGTCAGTTTCGGGGCGGGGGGCGGAGAGAGACCAGAAGAATGAATCATTTGGATCGACGAGCCATTTCGTGAATCAATGGAATGTCTGTCTATCCATGAACATCTATTCTATCTGTAAGGGGATCTCTCTATCCATAATGAAGTCTTATATGGCATGATATGATCGCCTAGCCGTAGCCGCATATCAGCTGCGCTCAATATGCGGGATTTCTGTTGGATCAGATCTTTCGCTTTGACGGAAGCTTTTGGACCTAGCGAAAAGGACTCGGCGCCTTCGCGCAAGCAAGCGCGAGAGAAGCAAGCAAAGTAGAAGCTTTGCCAGAAGCAAGACGAGGAAGCGGAGCTGTCGTAGAAGCGGTAGCTTCCCCCGACCGACTACAATACAACAGTCGCGACCTACTTTGATTCAAGAAAAAAGGCCTTTTTTCTTGCTTTGCCCTATAGGGTACGCTCTGCTCGCCCTACTTTGATTCAAAAGAAAGGCGAACAGGGTTGGTTTGGCAACAAGCAGACGGCTCTCTATCATAGTTGCAAGGGGGCTGTTCGCCTTAACTACTTAAGTACCAAAGGCTGCTTTCGGTTTCATAAGGGGGGCTGTTGACTACAAGCTATCAGCGCTGTCTTAGATTGAATGGCAATAAGATAAGTCGACGTTCAATCTCTAAGGCGGGTTTCCGCTGAGAACGGAATAGTGTTCGTGTCCAAAGGTGAACAAAGCCTAGCTTATAGAGTTCGCTGCTTTTCCCAGGCCTACGAAGGGCTTATACTGCTCGCCTTTGTTTGATATGTTCATTCAGTACCAATACAAACTACAACTACACCAAAGCCCCAGGGCCACTATAGAAGCTAGAAGTAGCCTATAGTAGTAGTAGAGTAGTCGGCCTAACCAAAGCGTCACGACATAATCAAAAGGTTACCCTTCAGAATCTTAAGTAGGGGGCTTATCCCGCCCGCCTACCAATCAAAGAGGCTGAGAGTAAGCGTAAGCTCACCCGGAAGCTCGAAGAGCTTTCTCCGCCGGAGAGAGTGGAGAAGGGGAGAAGCGACTCGTCGTAGAAGCTTCGCTTCCGGGACGAAGCCAAGCCTAAAACCTAAAAGATCGACTTGGCGCAGGAGGCCAAGCATTCTGGGCTGGAAGGAGGCAAGCAAATGAAGGGAGGCATTACGGGCCGACTACAATAAGCAAAGCTTCGTAGACTCGACAAGTCGCTTATAGAATGCCGACTACTAAGTGAAGTTCAGTAAGGGGGGGGGAGCTGCAGAGGCCGCGGGCGTGTGCTGCAAGTGCCCCCCTCTTGCTATTTTGGGCCTTTAGGCACCTTATAGCAATAGTGGCACCCGCGCTTCGCTCGCTGGCGTGAGCGCTGGCTGTGCGAAGCCGACCACTACATAAGCCGCTGGCGGAGAAAGCTCTTCGAGCTTCCCTTCATTCGCTTCGCGGGAGCCGCACAGCACATAGCTGGAAGTCAGAGGGCCCGTACTACCTGCCTAAGCCTTCGCTCCGAGGGACCGTAGAATGGAAAGCGCCTTCTAAACTACTCGGCAGAAGGGAAGGGGCCTATGTATTTGCATGACCCCTGCAGATTTGACCCTACCTACACCCGGAGCCAATCCCCTAGCGGTCCTGCCACCACGCCGCAGAACGGGAGCTCGTGTGGAACCTTGGATTTCTGGCGTAACAGCGGTGGAACGTCAAAAAAAAGATGACGGCCGCGCGGGCCTACGGTACGGGGAATTCGGCCAAAATATGGACACCCGAAGGGCCCGGCACGCACAATCCTATCCTATCCGAGTCCGAGTTTACCCCGTCATTGCACTTCGGACAGCTTTGATCCAGCCCCGCATCATAAGGAGCACCCCCCTTTCGAGAGGTACCCAAATGGTACGGTACATAGGAGCTTGGTCTTTCTCAACGTGGTGTATAGCACGAAAAACCATTCGATACAAGATAGGGCCGTTCACATGAAAGAAGAGAATCAATCCTTTCTTCTTTTCTTTCTCTTTCTCGAGGGGGGAAAGAGAAGTAGGGTATTATGGAGGGAGGGGGACATTCGGGCGCATTTCTCAAAATCCTCCACTGCATCCAGGATCACAAGTGGAATGCTAAGCAAGGGTGGGGAGGCAGCGAGCTCCGCTGGAACAGAAAGCAGCAAGCAGCTGGGATGCGCGCGCTAGTCCTATTAGTATAGTAAGGCGCGCAGTTATGTAGTTTTAGCGCACACGCCCAAAGTTGCAATAGAGCGAGAAGCCTGCCTATAAAGCGCCTTTACACAATAGGGCCCAAGAGGGCTGAAGCACCTATTGC
This sequence comes from Aristolochia californica, assembly GCF_029961685.1. NCBI lineage: Eukaryota > Viridiplantae > Streptophyta > Magnoliopsida > Piperales > Aristolochiaceae > Aristolochia > Aristolochia californica. The sequence goes on along the minus strand of NW_027182186.1, from coordinate 3,664 downwards.
TATTGTAGGCTTGGGGGCTTGTGCGATAGAAGTGCGCGAAGCGGAGCGCGGATGCGCTCGCTCACTGGCTGCTATAAGCGCTAGCGCGCGTACTCTTCTGTGGAGTCGCACGGAACGAGCCTTGTCTTCCCTCCAACGACTAGCTCCCCTTTCTTGTTCCGGTCCGACAACGAGGACGCTGCCCTTCTCCTGTCGTGGAAGGACTTCAGCCTGTGGTGTGGTCCAACCCATGGGCGGAGTCGCCCTCATCCCCCCCCCCATTGCTCAGTGCTCCCTGCTGCTTCGCTGGGCTTTACCCGTCCCCGGCGTGGACGCGGGCTTCTATAAGAGAATGATAAGCTCTCTTAACAAGAAAACGCGAACCGCGCGGAGCCCACCCGAGTTCGTTTTCTGCCGCCACTGGCCGGCCGCTGGGGAAACACTGCCCGGCCCCCTCTCGGGAAACGGGGGTGGGGGTCCAACAAGCACTTGCTGCAGAGGGGGGCCCACAAGCACCCGGCCCGCCCCTTCTAGCGCACAAGCCCGCGGGCACTCTAAGTAAAGCCGACCTCTTTTTCGCCAGTGCTGACGCTGTGCGCGCGTAGATAAGGAAAGCAAAATCCCAGTGGGGGGGAAGGGGGGCCGGTGCCTTTCTTTTACGGCCTAAACTCCTATTTGTCAGCCGTGGGGAACTACTGATCGGTCGGGGGGAGGGGAAAGCGTGGGCCTACCTATCCCGATAGGACCCCCATAAAGGAACGGGAGCAGTTGAGAGGTTCCATATTGCCGAGCCGAAGGGCAGCACTTCTGTACGTGATCGTAGTATGTCACGTCGTCTCGTCCCCGCTGCATCGAAGAGTACCTATGCACTATGTTCCGGTTCACTGATAAGGAAGATAGAGTTGGGGTGGGGGTCTACGATGTGATACTCAAGTATGACCCGGGGAGATACATGCTAACTATGGGTAGGAAGCAGGAACCATTCTGTCAAAAATGTCGAGGGGTTACAGATCTCTTATACAACCATCGATCCGACAGAGCGGAACGACCAGAAAAAGAAGTGGAGTTAGAAAGCCGTATGATAGGTGGTAACTATCTTGTACGGTTCGGGGGGTAATCGGCGTACTCCGATCAGTGGGGGGGGAATATTTGGCTCTATCGAACATACAGGGAATTGGAGGTAGCATTCCACCGATGTCAAGTCATGGACCGGTTCCTTCAGCCCTTTTTCTATGTGTTGGTGTTCTATATGACCGACATCAGACTCGACTTGCTAGATATTACGGAGGTTTAGTGAGCACCATGCCGAATCTCCCTACCATTTCCTTCTCTTCCACTTTGGCCAATATGAGTTCACCTGGTACTAGCAGCTTTATCGGGGAATTTCCCATCTTAGTAGGAGCTTTCCAAAGAAATAGCTTAGTAGCCACATTAGCAGCGCTTGGGATGATTTTAGGCGCGGCGTATTCCCTTTGGCTATATAATCGTGCGGTTTCTGGAAATTTCAAACTCCTCCATAAATTCTCCGATCCAAATGGCAGAGAAGTTTCCATATTTCTACCTTTTCTTGTTGGAGGGGCGACCGTCCGTTGAACTACCAAAGAAAAAAGGGTAAACCAATGTGATCATGACATTGTAGGTGCTTGCGATGGGACGGATGCGACTTCCCTCATAAGTAATGGGTGGCATAGCCCGTTGCGGAAGTCCCCCCCTTTTTTTGATCCATTTCTTTAGGGAGCTTCAAAAGAAGGCCCCAAAGAAAGCGCACAAGCCCTAAGGCTCAGGCCCCCAAGCCATAAAGGCGCACAAGCCTTAGGGCACTTGACGCCCCTGCTGTTGCTGCAGCGCACACGCCCGCTTCTAGCGCACAAGCCCCTATTACGTAAAGGTGCTCCGCCCCTTTACGCAATAGAGCCGTAGGCGCCTATTACTACTTTGGGCTTGTGCGCTAGATGCAGCAGCGAGCGCATCCGCGCTCCGCTCACTGGGTGGGACCGAGAGAAAGAAAGAAAGGGGGGGCGACCATGCATGGCACTTCTCGACCGTGTCTCCGAGGGACAGTTGAACGAGCGACTCATGAATGCTGCCGGGTCGGACGAGCCAATAACTCGAACGCGTTCGGTCAGTTTTTTGAGCAAGAATCACAGCGTTACCTTACCTTCACCATGATACGGACTCCAAGTTCTTATGGCAGAGCACGAGGAGTTTCCAACTTCAATATGATGATGGGAATGGAAACCAGAAGCACGACTGGGGTCTTCGTGGTCCGAGATAATACTAACATCAGTAACAGTAACGTAAGCATGAGAGTTTTTGGTAGTACCGGTGAACCAGATGGCCGCGGCGAGGGAATCTGGGACGGAGGACTCGTAGTATCTCTCTAGATCTGGCAAAAGCGAAAGACCCCCTAACGTAATTCGAATGGGGGCTGACCGCTGAGCCCACTCTGGCCTCGCTGGGCGGGCCCCAGTGGGTGCGAGCTGGAGCTGCCATAGCTTATGGCTAGAGCAATGGGAGGGGGCCCCAGCAGAGAGAACAGTAAGGATAACGAGCGCGGAGCCCGCTTGGCGGGCGGCAGGAGCAGCGGGCAAGTGCTTGGTAGGCCAACAGCCCAGTGAACCGGGCGGGGCACAAGCCGCAAGTACGAGAAATTGGCCCCGCTCCGCTTTATTAAAAGCAAGGACCGCGGAAGGAGGTCGAACCAAGGACCTATGGAAGTCGGGGCTCGTCCCCGGTCAATATTGGATCAAACTATAGGGGGCCGTAGCACTGACCTCTTTTTTTATTGATTCAATACTATAGGGGAAAAGATCGTACTCTTCCCTACCGAGACAACGGACACTCTCAACGGATCCTCCACGCGCAGGGCATACCTCTTCCGTGCGTCTTTCTCGTGGCGGGAACAGAACAACAGGGAAAGACCCGGCCGACCTGCCCAGGGCTCGAGGGCGAGCCATACGAGAGTGAGTCGAAAGGCTTCCGTTTCCGTTCTTGGTTTGGGCCCCTCTCGATCTTCTTCGTATAAGGGAAGGGGGAAGGAGTCTAAATCAATGGACATTAATGAACCATCATTGATGGACGTTGCACATGACACGATCAATTCGACTCAAGGTCCGGCGCTAATAGAAGTTGCTTACTCTCCTAGTAGCGAAGGAAAAAGGCAGGGCTTTTTTCGTAGTAATAGTGGGCGGGTCTCATGAGATCTATGCCGGCCGCCGGAATCAAACGAAGGTCGAAGGACCATTCGATTCATTAAGGGGCATAGATCTAGGCCTCTTTGTTCGGTCAATCACCAAAGGCGGGGGGAACCACTATGGACGAGACCTCCCGGCCTCGATTCTTTTGCATAGTCCGGGGGCCGGCCTTTCAGAGCAGCGGGGCATAGCGGCGCCCTCGCCTGGCGCCATTCCCGGACCTAGCAGCAGACGGGCGGGCCGGGCCTGAATTCAGAGACCAGACTCTTCTTTGCTTGAGCTGCTCCCACGCACGCAGACCGGAAGATCTCTGTCTGGACAAGTACGTAGAGATCTTCGTGGGACCGGGGAGGGAGTCTCAATCGATCTTTTCTAGGATTCCTTATCACGTCACGCACGGAGATCTTTCCATTGATAGATAAGAGGGCTCCCCCCTTGAACAGACTCTTAAAGGTTAGGTTACTACCTGCCTCTACGGAAGAGCTGCCTTA
>NW_027182185.1:7500-20437 GCF_029961685.1 Aristolochia californica | reverse complement strand
CTCCTCCGCTCGATCATATCCCGAGGAGGAGGATAAGAGGTTTAGTATAATTGAAGTTATGTTATCAACTAACGAGGAAAAGTGTTGCTGAGGGTCGCGCTCGGGAACTCCAGCAAAGGCTGGATCCGGCTCACTCTCACTCACATCCATTAAATCAGACGGAGGCGTCCGCTTCTTCCATTATGAAATCTGGCACTTCAGGAAGATGGAATGCATATGCATCAACGATGTATAGCTTCAATAAAGTCAGAAAGATCAAATATGTGATAACATGAATAAGACCCCATAAGACTTTGTTACGTAGCCATGTGAAAGAAGTGAATTTCTCTAGTGGAGACATTATTGAATCCGAGAAAATGAATCTCTCCAGACAGCAAGCACTTGGGCCCCAGCAGTGCGCTAGCGGCAAGTCCTTCCTGTACAATGTACAAGTTGTGCAGAACAGAACTACACGAAAACAAAGGTTGTTTGTTGGTTCTTAACCAGCGGAAAGCTAAAAGGAAAGAAAGATGCACGCACAAACACAAATAAGGGCGAAAAGAGATGCCGCCTCGCTCATGAAGCACTACTTTGGCGGAGCCAATCCTTGTATATATTATATATACGCAAAATCTCTCATTTGGATTGGATGCATCATCTCTCCCTCTTTTTCTCCCTAGCTCCACCTCCCATAGTTGTAGTCCCCTTCCGATGGTTCATGCTATCCCTTCTTTTCTTTCCCCATCCCCAGGGTTGTTCACAAGAGCCATAGGTAAGGGATGAGCCTGATTATGAGGAAGAAAAGCGGCACCTCTAAATATAGATGATTCACACGCAAGCCTTTTGGAATAGTAGGCAGTCAAAACTCAAGAATCCTACGCTAGCAGGCATTAGCCTGACTTCCCTCCTCATCAGATTATTCCAGCACAGCGTAAAGGGGGACGCCTTGGACTGGTACACAGCACTGGAGCCTCAAGAATTCAAGACCTGGGAGCAGTTTTCTCAAGCATTTATGGATCGATTTTCTTACAAGCTGAATACCGCCCCCCGAAGGGCAGATCTCGAAGCGCTGAAGCAGAAGAACGATGAACTATTCTCCGAGTATGTAGCCAGATGGAGAGCCTTGGCAGCTAAGATGAAAGCTCCCCTGCCGCTCGACGAGCAGATCTCGATGATTGTAAGCTCCGCACACCCAAATCGGGCTATTTGATAGCCCAAAATTACATGAATTTTACGCAACTGCTCCAAGCCGGAGAGCGAGTGGAGGCAGGATTGCGGACTGGGGTTATCACTCCGTGGCCCCATGCAGGGGTTGCAGCACGAAGAAGAACTGAAGCACAGAATGGAAACTTCAACTCTTCCACGAACTTCGAAGTAAATGCTATCAGCTCGACAGGCAAAGGGCAAGACGTAGCGCCCCAAACACGAGAATACCGGGTTTTTACGCCATTGGCACAATCCTACAGTGAAGTATTGAATGTTTTAGCTCAGAAAAGCTTGCTGACGCCCCTCCAGCCGAGGCCTCCCCCTAATCCTCTCCCCAAGAACTATCAAGAAAATGAGTTTTGTTCATACCACCAAGGACGAGGCCACTCTACTGAAAGGTGCCTCTCCCTCAAGCACGCCATCCAGAACCTCATCGACGAAGGAAAAATCAATGTCAATAAAGAATATAATGCAACACCCTATCCCCGCACACGAGGCAGGAGGGTCCGAAGGATCAACAAAGTCCGTCAACGTGATCACGGAAGCAGCACACCGTGGGGATCCATCCAAGCTCATCACCAGAGAACCCGCCAATAGCATAAACATGATTACACTTCAAGGAAAGTCGGCCCCAGTGATCACGTTACAAGGAAGACCGACACCGGTAGTCACATTACAAGGGGCACCCCCAAGAAGGAGAAATGAATTGAATCGCAGTGGAAGCTTCGAGCCTACCGCCACCTCTAGAGAAACAACAGCCAAGGTGACGCTGCCGAGAGCCCCACCAGCAAAGACAGAGCCCCTAATCACACTACAGGGGGCCTTGCCGGCGCATACCTCCCCCGTTGTCACACTCCAAGGCGCGCCACCTAAGCCAACCAGCGGGAAAGCAGAAGAGCGGGCCTCTACAGTCAAGCTAGAGCTTGAGAAAACGAGCTCACCCTCGTATGACACGCACAGAATACCGTGGCACTACCCAGAATGCACTGAAATCGGGAACATAAACTCAAATGGGAGTGTCTATTGCAAAGACACTGCTCGGAGTGTAGCCACGACACAGGGAAAAGGATGGTACACTTTACCGATCTGCACAGCCCCGCCGGACAAGAAGCAGCAAGGCCCAAATAACCAGGCACGTCAGAGCCCAAGTCTGGACACCGAAGAACAAACCGAAAGCTCAGGCCCAGCGAAGACTTCTCTCGCACCCTGTAAAGAACGACAGCAAAACCCGGATGACCAAGAGGACTCAAAGCTGCCTATCACAAAGCTCATCAGCATGGATCCCGAAAGGCAGCACAAAAGCTGCAACCAACCCGAGCGAACGCCCGCATCCGCCCCAAAAACTTTCCGGGTCATCGAGATGGACCTCGGAACGCTCAACACAGACCTGGGTCCCAAAAGCACCAACGCCGTTACTTTGCAAAGGCGACCCACAGATGCCGTGATTCTACAAGAAGCACCCAGAATGGCTCACCAGCAGAATCTATCTCACATTGCTCTAGAAGAGAACACCACCTCAACCAGTCACCAGCGGGCCTCGACAAAGTAAGGCCCAAAACCAGAAAACGGACTGGCCCGTAAAGCCGCAAAATGCGCAGGGCGTCCGTACAATGGAAGATCAACATCTTTCCAGCAAATCACTCCTCTAGACAGTGAGACAGCAGCTCTTTTGGCAAAGCCACCCCGCAGTTCAAAGGAAACAACGGCAACTTTGCACGAAAAGATCACATGTAAAGGGGCATCACCCAGGCAATATGAGGTGCCTACAAATCCAAGCGGAAGGGTTTACAGCAGAAAGATAACATGCAATCTCGTCGCCTCTCAGAACAAAAGAAATCAGTCTAAAGACCTGCAGAAAGCAAATGGCATCTCGGCGATACCATCAGCAAGATATGGCGCTCTCCTGATAGAACAACAAGCTATTTGGGGCAAAATCGGCTGTATTAACATGCGGAAATGGTTAAGAAGGCAGGGGCAAGGCTACAAATCAAACAAGGGGGGCAAGAAAAAGGGACGACTCCGAACGCTATCTTGCTTCTTCAGCCTATGGTACATAAGGAAGGAATTCAGAGAGAATGATCATCTGCCTCCAACCAAATTGCGTGTCGGTTTATATGGAGAATGGGACCCTGGAGGAGAATAAAAGACATCGCCGATGAACGCGCATGCACCTCCCCGATAAACTTCAAGATCAACCAGATTCCTTTTTGAAAAAAAAAAAGATAAGAAAGGAAAGACTACAGGATTTCTGCAACAGCATGGTCCATCCCAAGGGTAAATGAACGATCCCAACCACTCAGAAAGTGTGCTCGACTGAGATCAAATCTCACCTTGGAAGATGATGAGATCACCTGCGTATAGGGTTGGTGTGGCAAATAGGGCCGTTGCTTCTTCCATCAAATAGGCTTTCACTCCACCGAAGTTCCTTTCACGAGTAAACCCCGGCGCTCTTTTCTTTACCGATTCTGTTCGGGAACCTGCACCTACCATTATAGGAATGAGCCGCGATAAGGGAACCAGCGTACCGTGTATGTACCCGGAATAAAAGATAGCACTTTCACGAATAACCCAAGGGGAGGCACCAGCGCTCTTTCTCCTCACTGCTAACTTCAGTGAACCGGGCACCGGCACCAGCCTGCCCAAAACTGAAGGGACCTCCCCACTACCCACAACTGAACCAAGGTAGGGACGCGCTCTTTGCTTAACCGATAAGAGCTGTGAACCGCGAGAGGGACACCTGCGTTCTTTTCTTTACCGGTAGAACCGGTAATCTTATTTCTGACTTTACTTAACCCGCCGGGCAGATTCTTTCTTTACTGATGGATCCGCGGTAGGAGCGTATAATTGCTTAGCTTAACCCACAGCTGAACCGCTAGGCGGTAATCTAATATCTCTTGTCTCAATTCCCCTGTAGGGGCATCTGCCTAACCTAAAGGGAAGAAAGAGGGTAGGGGTAGCGAATTTCTTTTCTTAACCGATGAACCCAGGGATACTAATTTCTAATCTGACTCAGATAGCTGTCACTGTCAACTAAAGTACTGTGCAGTACGCGGGCTCTCCCAATAAGAACCTATTTCGTTTCGAGTGCATAAGCGCTATAATATATAATTATATATATTATTTAGGTAGGAGAGTAAATTGATCAAGACAAGACGTACCGCAAGAGCAGATATAGTTCTTTTCTCTGTACCAGGAATCGTCTTTCTTAAAACCCTTTCCCGCTCGGTAAGAAAAGAGGATAGACGGGAGTGGAAGAGAATTCCCTAAGACCCAGAGCCAACAGAAAGAAGCAGGCATCTTACTTGATCGCCCACGTATCAAAGGTAGTGGAATCAAATTCCTTTATCGATAGAACAGAACCGGATTCGTCTTTCCCTTTCTTCTGTCCCAAGGGAGGCGGCGTTCTTTACCGCTAACAGCTGTGTACCACAGGAGGGTAGCCTAATTTGTCAACCCATACCGGGTAAAGGACGAAAACTGGATAGCCAACCCAGGGAATTTGATAGCCGACTGATCTTCGGGAGGGGAATATTCTTTATTTCTCTTGTACCTGTACCTGCTGGAATGGAAATCGCTTAACGCACAACTGGGTAAGGGAATCTCTTTTCTGAGCCTATGGCTGGGGGATACTTTTCTTTTCTCTAACTAAGCTAGCGGGTAAGGTACTGCCTGCGAGGTAGCTCCCTTTTCGAATCGAAAGGTAAGATCCGGGTGTATATAATTCATAATGGATATATTTTACCGGGACTTCTTTTCTTAAGCAAGACACCACAGTAGAACCAACCTCTTACAGGGCATCCGCCTAACCTGAAAGAAAGACGACAGGGGCACCTAATTCCTTAACCGAACCGATAGGCCTGAATAATTTCCTTTCTCAAGGAGAGCGCACGAAAGTTCTTCTTTCTGTATGTACGGTAGCCTAATTTCTTATCTCTGGACTAGCAGTAGCAGTCAGGGAAGAAGCGCGTGAGGGGAATGGGAATCTCATTCCTTTGCCGATAGCCGACAGAAGCAGGCAGATAAGGGGATAGCCTACTGGGGAAGAGAGTTTCTTACTTAACCAGCCGGGCAGATAATGTCTCAAGGCTAGATCCACTTTCAGGTAAGAGAATTTCCATATCCCATAACTGAACCTGTGAATACTCTTTTTTAACTGTGATAGCTGTCACTGTCTACTCATTGCAGTACGCGGGTTCTTGTAGGGTAAGATCCCGTTTTAGGTTCTAGGGGAGGAAAGGAACCTATATCGAGTGCAGAAGCGCGAGAAAAGAACTAATTTAGGGCACTTCTTTCTTTTATGAATACTGGAGTGACTCTAGCTGCTGCCATAAGCTTTGAGTTTAGTGCGCTGGCGCAGTGCGAAATAAGTCGACTAAATGCAGAGTCCGGTGAGATCAAGTTCTTTTCTATTGACTAGGAAAGAAAGAAGTCGAATCTGGTGCTGTTCCCACTCCTGAAAGCAGGTTTTCTTTGAGTGCTTAGCTTATGCCCTTTCCTTAATTCTGGTTTGAGTTTAGTGCTTGCTTTCTCTTACTTTATTATCAGAGATAGGCTTACTTTGAGAGGCGCTTACTGGAAGAGCAGCGCAGACAAAGCTTACTTGAACCACAGTACGCGTAGGAAAGAAGTCTACTCCAGTTCCACAGGAAGGGAACCGATACAACACAGCAGTACGGGCAGGAAAGAAGAAAACAAACCGATAGCCGCGAAGATAAAGTGCTTTTATCAGCGCAGGCAGAGGGAGATACAGTTCTATTAGTAAGGAAGGAATACCCGGATGGATATCTCAAGTTTTGGTAAGGAGGGAATCTGAAATAAGAAAGATAATTACCGTATGGGGGAAAGAACAAGAAAGAGAGAGCAGTGTCCTTTAACAACCAAGATAAGGTTTAAACCCGCTGGAACTAAGAGCTTAGATTATTAGCCCGGGCAGCTTCAATTAAGCCTATAGAGGCTCGCTGCTTTTCCGCCGTTGCTTGCGATAAGTTTAGCAGTGTGTGTTCCTCAAAAGAGCTCTTATCTTAGTGTTGGTATTGGTACTGGTACCGCGCTTTTAGAAGAGCTTCGTGCTTGCGCTTCCAATTGCTTTCAGAGCAGCAAAGGAGAGAAGAAAACAGTCTACTCGTTAGCGTTAATCTAGATCAAGTGAAAGCGTACTTCTAGCGCCCCTATTTAGTTTAGTACTTGAAGGGCTGGGCTGGAAAGCGTTTCAGTGAGCAATCTAATTTCACAACCGCGGGAAAGAATTTCTCTTTTATCTAGTACAGGGAGATCCCCGGGAAGGGAAGACTACTCCATCCATAAGAAAAAATCAGAAGAGAAGTTGACTCTAGCTCTAGTAGCACTAAAAGCGAAGGAATCTGTACTAAAAGTAGAGATAAGAACAATGGAAAGGAATAATACATTAGCTGATAAGCGCTGAAGAGCAGCAAAGGGGAAGAAGTCGAATCTTTTATCTAATAGGGCGAGCGCAAGAAAGAAGGGATAGATCCGGGAAGAGAATTTCTCTTGACTTGACTCTTGACTAGAGCCACTTTACGGGAAGGGAATTTCATAACCGGGAGAGCAAGATAAAGAATAAGACTCATTCTAGCCTAGCAGCTGCCCTTTGTTTTTGTTAAAGAAGCTTTTATGCTGTTAGTGTGGTGCTTGCTGGTGGGAGTTCTAGTACCAATACTAGAGCAGAGCAGAAAGAGTTTAGTGATTCTGACTTTCCGCTAAGACATAGTTTAGTGATGTTACTGTCAGGTCAGGGGAGAGAATTTCAGCACCCATATAGAAGAAGACCCATGCCATTCCTTAATAGAGCTCTTATTTGAGTGCGCGTGCGCTGGTTCTTTCTCTTTCTATCCTTTACTATCTGATGCTGGAAAGTACTGACTTCCGGAAGAGCGGGAAGGGCAGATTACTTGCTAACCGATAGAAGCCCAGAGCTGCAGTGATTTTCTCTTGACTACAGCCTAACACTTTAGCTGAAAAGCGCTGAGGAGCGGCAAAGGAGAGAACAAAGAAGGCGGCGGAGAGAAAGAGAAATAAGAACACAGCTGTAAGGGGCGGAAACCCTGGGCTCAAGTGCTTTTTTCAATACTGAGACGGCTCCTTTTACTTGTTTTATAGGAGTACGCCGGTTGGCAACTATTCTGACTTTATGAGCTGCAAAGGCAGAGTAGAGATCCAGTTCTGTTCTCGTTCTCCTTACTAGAGTGAAGTCGACTCCAGCCCTTCCTTATTAAAGCTTTGATGTTAGCGCTTGTTTGCTTTATTTCTTAATCTATCTTCTCGAACTATAAGAGAAGCCCTTTCTTTCCTTTATCAGCAGGCTTCCAGGTTCGCAACTAGACTCTTATCTGACTTTCACAGCGAAAACCCACCCAGATAGAACTGTTACTAGAGCAGCTAAGATAGAGCATAAATCCAGTTCTTTTAGTGAGTGAGGAGGGAATCTTGAATAACCATTCAATTAGAACACACAAGTACTAGAGCAGCAACCCTCCGCTTTAACTGGAACAGCGGAGCAGAAAGCGCCTACTTGACGAGCAGGAGCAGCGAAGAAAGACAGACTTCCACACGGGGGGAATGGAAGAAGCACAGGAAGGAGAGGAGATAGAAAGAAAGATGTGCGCGTTAATTAAGCTTATATTTAAGTGCGCTGGCGCGTTTAGCTGTGTTATTGAGCTGGAGAGGGGAGACAGACCGTAAAGGAAGGGGACAGTCCTTGAATAACTAATATCGAAACATAAGATGAGTAAAGAGAGAGGAGGCAAACTCGATAACCGAGCCCGCAATCACACTGCTCTTGCATATCTACCGGAGCAAGGCGAGGAAAGCAAGTCTGCTAGTCCGAAAGGGCTAGCTAAGACAAGGCTGCTAGGCTGAAGGCAAGGAAGGCTAGGCCGGCAACTGCTGGCTGTCGACGAGGAGGAGTCAACTAGCGATGCCAGCTTCTGAAAGATTCAGATTTTCATATCTATTTCAAAACAAGGCAAGTTCAAAAAGTTCTGGAGTTCCATTGCATTAATGAATCCGGCTGGAAAGACCTACACCTACTACCTACAGAAGGGAATGAATCTCCCTTTTTATATGTGGTCTCGCTATTCTTTGTTTGCATTCAAAGGTCTTGTGCCTGCGCTAGCATCTAGCGCACAAGCCGCCGGGCACTCTTAGACCAGCAGAGGCCGCGTAAAGGCGCTTTATAGCCGCGACTTTGGGCGTGAGCATTAGCTAGGCTTGCTTCGCGTACCACTTGCTATACTCGCACGCCTGTGCGCACAGAAATGAGCTTGTTTGGCTCTTGCCCCTTTACTACAGAGGCGCCGTAGGCTCTCTTACTACAAGGGGCGGAGCACCTTTACTACAGAGGGGCACTTTTTGACAAGCTTCAAAAAATCAGAGAGAATGAGAAAGAATGAAATGCAAATTCATGTTATCATTCATGCTTGAATTCAATTCTAATTCATTTAGAAATTCTAATTCATAAATAAAACATCATGTAATTCATTTCGAATGATAATTCAATTTAGAAATTCTAATTCATTTTAGAAATTGAAGAAAGAATGAAATGCAAATTCATGTCTCTCTTTTTTTCTTTTTTTTCTTTGATTTTTTCTTTCGAATCCTAACTCTTTTTTACTGACGAGCCATAGCAATTGCACCTATCAAAGCAACTAAAAGAATTATAGAAACAAGTTCAAATGGAAGATCAAAATCCGTTGATAAATGAATCCCAATTTGTTGAACGTTACTTATCAGGTCCTGTTCTATAATCTGGCTTGATCTTGTAGTCCAAATAATCCCGTACCATGACGTATCTAAGATAGTAGTAATTAATGAAAACAAAATACTTGTACAAACCAGTGAAGTAACCCCATCCCCAACGGTCCAAAGAGAGAAAGAATTGGAATATTCTGAACCTTTCATGAACATCACGGCAAATATGATTAAGACATTTACGGCCCCCACGTAAATGAGGAGCTGTGCAGCAGCTACAAAATAGGAGTTAGATGGAATATAGAATAAGGATATAGAAACAAGAACCAATCCCAAAGAAAAGGCAGACAAAATTGGACTCGTAAGTAATACCACTCCGAGACTTCCTAATATAAGTCCTGATCCCAGAAATACTAAAAGAATATCATGTATTGGTCCAGGTAAATCCATTATGCGTCAAATAAGAGATAAATAAAGTAGAAATCTTTCATGACCTTACTGACCGGGCCAGGAAAAGGGGGTTACCCTATTTTTTTCTTGTCTATGATGATACGTTCTTAATTGAATGAAATCTTAATGGGATGTGGATTGACGTAGATACTGTTATTGGACCAATCCCACTTCTGTATCTGAAAGTGAAAGTGTAGTTCGGAATTGTATATTTCGAAATCACCACAGATATATTCATTCCATTTTCAATTCAAATCAAGCCATGATTCCCACAAATCAGTAGTTATATTTATGATTTGTGGTTACTGCCGAACCAAAATGAAAGAAAGAATGAAATGACAATGAATGATCAAAACAGAATCTTAGTAATTTGGTCTGTAATCATTATCATTATTGAAAAAAGAAAAGGGGTTTATCCGCGGCTATTTTGATTTATTTGAGTGGAATTCATATTCATAATTGTTTGTTTGAATTGTGTAATCCCCCATTATTGACACTGGTAGACGACCCAAAGCAATTTGATTATAATTCAATTCGTGACGATCATAAGTAGAAAGTTCATATTCCTCAGTCATTGATAAACAATTTGTTGGACAATACTCGACGCAGTTGCCACAAAATATACAGATTACGAAATCAATACTATAATTAAGCAGCCGTTTCTTTCTAATATCTGTTTCCAATCTCCAATCAACAACAGGTAAATCTATGGGACATACACGAACACATACTTCGCAAGCAATACATTTCTCAAATTCAAAGTGGATTCGACCGCGGAAACGCTCTGATGTGATCAATTTCTCATAAGGATATTGAATAGTTACAGGTAAACGATTCGCGTGGGATAAAGTAATCATGAAACTTTGACCAATGTACCTTGCAGCTCGTACTGTTTGTTGACCATAATTCATGAACCCAGTCACCATAGGGAACATATCGTGGATATCCATGAATAATTTGATGTTTCTTTCTCTTGCTTGAGAGAGGTTATGAACCTAGAATTTCATATTCTGTTACAGCGAAAGGAGTTGGAAAGAAGTTGTCAATAATAGATTACCTAGAGAAACAGGTAAAAGAAATTTCCATCCAAGATTTAATAGTTGGTCCATTCTCATCCTAGGTAAAGTCCACCTTGTTGTGATAGGAATGAACAGGAACAAATAAGCTTTAGCTAACGTAATGAAGATACTAATTGTCGTTCCAAAGACCCCACCAGGTTTCTTTATTCCGAAAAGCTTCGGAATGAATATGTACGGAATAGAGGAATTCCACCCCCCCAAGTACAGAACTGTTACAAATAATGAAGAAACTAGTAGATTTAGGTAAGACGCAATGTAAAATAAACCAAATTGGATACCCGAATATTCGGTTTGATAACCTGCTACTAATTCCTCTTCCGCTTCTGGTAAATCAAAGGGTAATCTCTCACATTCTGCTAGGGAAGAAACTATAAAAACTAGAAACCCTATGGGTTGGCGCCAAAGATTCCACCCCAAAAAACCATATTTAGACTGTGCCTCAACTATATCAATCGTACTTGAACTGTTAGATAATTATAGTCGATGATAACATCACTGTTCCTATCGCTATTCCAGAACCGTACATGAGACCTCCGCTTCATACGGCTCCTCGATGGCCACAAATCAATTTAAGGACTGACTCGGTATTACCCCGGCTTGCTTTTTTTGTGGAGTAGCTAGAGTAAAGATGCATCGGGGAGTCCCTAATTAAACCAATGGAATTCTGTCTGCTATAATAACAAATAAAAGTGCTTCGGAATTGATCTCACCACTATAAACATCAAAATGAAATCAAAATGAACAGATCAGATTAAAATACAACGTATTCCCGGATCCATATGGATAGGTGTAGAAATGGATAAACCCCCAAAACATGATTACATCATTTTTGTCTTTAATTTCGTTCAATATGTTAAGCCAATATGTTTTCTTTATTCATTATCATTCCTAAATTCATTATATTTAGAAATTCTAAAAACAGACTTCTTTCTTTCTAAGATCAGATGTCTTCTTTCTTTCATTCTCATTGAAGAAATTCATTCGTCTTTATTCAATTCATTTCATTCATTGTCATTTCATTCTTTGTCTTCTTTCTTTATCTTTCTCTTTCTTTCATTCTCATTGAAGAAATGAATTGCATTTCATGAATTGTAACATGAATTTGCAAGTGAAAATAGTCTTCTTTCTTTCATTCGTCTTTATTCAATTCATTCTCATTTCATTCATTTGCAAGGATGTCTTCTTTCTTGAATTAGAATTGAATGAATTTGCATTTCATTCTTTCTTTCATTCTCATTTCTTCAATTCATTATCATTCTAAATTCATTAGATTTCGAAATTTCCTGCTCTTCTAGTAACGCAAGGGCTTAGACCTACCAGTGCCCGGCTTCTCCCTCTTTAGTTGGAAGGACTGCCTACCTTGGACGGTGAACGTTATGCACTTCGTTCCTCTCAAAGTCTAAAGAGATACCTGTGGCACCAAAGGATTCTTAGTCGCTCTACCGGATAGTTCTTCTCTCCCTTACAGGCATGTAGCAGGCCCTTTCAAGACTTCGGAATGGTTAACCCCCCGCCTTCATCAAGTGCTAGCATCAAAGGAAAGAGAGCTCTACCTTTCGAAAGGGGATTTGAATTGGCAAGGGGATTGGTTAAAAGTTCTCATAGCATGTCTTTCTCTCTCATAGCCGGGAGCGGAAGCCACTTGAGTTCAATTACAGCGAAAGGCCCGTCTTTCATTTTCTGGCTTATATAGCGTATATTAACAGCTCAAGCCCTTGCCTACCTGAACTAGCTGCCGACTTCTTTCAAAAGCACCAACTCACTGACGCGTCTGAAATCCTAGAAAGCTTGAAGCAAAGTTCACTATGCTCTGACCCATCGATCGTGAGATTGGCTTGGTATTGGGAATGGGTAATCTTTTTCTTTCTCTCTTAGAATGGTAAGTCATCAATCCTCCACCTTACGGTAGAGTGTCTCCCCTACCTCTCCCTTTGGTCGAGCAACTACATTCCTCAACTTAACAGTTGAGCTACGTCCTTCCTCTCCAACTCAGTCTTCGCTACCTAGGACTGACGGGCTTGCTACCACATTCCGTAACCCCAATGGTCCCCTCTCCCTATCGGTCGAGCATATTGAATAACCTCTCGCTTCCTAAACGCCCTTCAGACCCGTTACTTGTAAATAGAGCTACCGTTAGTACCTTTCAGTCCTCTCCCCAACGGCCTTCGCTGCCTCATTCCCTCTTTCAAAAAGTATGTAACGCGTTCCCTTACTAAGACAAGTAAGCAAGCTACGCCTCTCTCCCTTACGGTCGAGCTCTACGCCCCAGACTCTTTAGAATCAATCTGTCTACAACTACACTCATTGTCACTATTATATTAGTAAAAGCTCCTCTCGTGAGTTGTAGAGTTACCGCTTCGCCCCTCTAGCTACAAGTATTCCAACGCTATGCCTCTTCGCTGGAGCAACTGCATTCCTACGCTACGGTAGAGCAAGCCTAGCGCACAAGCCCCAAGGCCATAGGGGGCATCACACACGCCCAAAGTAGCAAGAGGGGCACTGCACTGCTGCCGCCG
>NW_027182185.1:0-2500 GCF_029961685.1 Aristolochia californica | reverse complement strand
CCTAAATGTATGCTGATCCCACCCACGCCGTAAACGGATGCCCTACCTGATCCATTGAAAATCCTGCCACCAGCCGAGCTGGAATCCTCGTAACCTGCCGCTTATCATTGAACTCCGAAACCGTCGAATGGTAGGAATTTCTCGACTCGAACCACCTCCTTTTCAGGAGCATTTTGCATATAAGATGCTCCGATTCGTTTTTCTCAATTATTTTTCCCCTCGACTACTTCGAGATGGGGCGGGCAACAGAAAGCTCCAATTCTATGAAGGAAGAATGAAATTGAAACCTCCTTTCTCTCTTTTTCTTTTAGGTTCAAAAATGGTTCTAAATGCAATTATGGAAATTGTATTCACGAACAACTTTTAAGTAAATTCACCTATCTATCGTACGATCTAAATTTCTCCTTTCCTAAGTCGGGCAGTGAAACGGCTGTATAGATGATGACTTCTTTTTGCAAGCAAGCTCATTCATTCTCCCGACCTAAAAAAAAAGGTGATTCCCGAACAAGGCAGGCGTTTCCGCAACCACTAGATCCGCGAGCCGGGGTGGAGAAGTTCACCATTCACATACATAAATTTCGACCAGGTTAGGGGAGGCTCATTGGCTAAAGTAAATAGAGGGAATGGTTCGGTGAAGACGATGTTTTCCAACCTCTGATGCGAAATCCTTCGACCATTCCTCCTGTACGTCCCCGGAGTACTCAATTCCCAGGGCCTTTCCCGCCGGAGACGAGTCTAGTACGGTCCCCGCCTTCCCGGACACCATGTTGAATGATGAATGAACTTCCTGTTAAGTCTAACAGCTAAGGCTTTGACGAGCGGCGCCCAACCGCAGCATGTAGGGATGGCCCGCAGCATGGAACAACCCCCCGGACACGATGAGGTCGAGCTTACAGAGCCCAGCCACCTTCCCCCGATTTGCCAGGTTGCCGACAAATGCACCAGGTCTGTATCAGTAATGCGGGTTTCGACAAACTCCACTGACTGCTCTGGCGAAGGAGTTATTCTGTCTCCTCCTAGGTCTTCCAACACAGCGAGGCGCGGCTGCACGCCGACCTGCTGCATCCAAATTTCGAGCTCCTATCCCATCACCTATCATGAAGAAAGTGTTTTCTCATCTGAGTCTAAAAACCGAGTTGCGGAAAAGGAGCAAGCAGTAAAGATCCCTTACCTCTTTTCCTTTCCCCGCCTTCCTTGCCCAGCTCGGATTTGCAGGCGCCTAACGATTCTTTGAATTTCATTTTCAAAAATGAATAGATAAAGAGGGCCAAGCGGAGCATCTTCTCTCTTAATGATTCGATTACCGCCTGCCTTTGGATCCGAAGAGCATGGACATAGCCTTTGTAGACGAACTCCATTGGTTGTTTTTCCCTATCCATATATACCAGATTATAGATCCTGAATGTTAATGTCCTGGGGCTCGATGCAATAAACTTTCATTTATGGCTCTGTAACTAGTTATGGAAGGGGTCCAATTGAATAAGATGAGGGTGCTCTTCCTCGGATCAAGTCGCCATGAGAAAAAGATGGGCATTGATCAGCTATATCTACCTTTGTGTCCGGTAGGCCGCTTTCGATCGAATAGAACCGACCCCTTTATTCCGATCGTCAACTCGTCGAATCGGGTTCTTTCACTCATGATCATCGAAAGCTGGGTGGGAAGTGAAGATTGTTTCTTAGTGGGGGTAAATCATCAAGAAGGGGGATGACGATTCTCAGCCCCACCCAGTTATTCAATCATCACCTACCTCTCAATGGAGTTTCAGTTGGAGCTGATCAAGATGGGGATTGAGCAGCGTCGAAGCGAGCACTTCACAAAGTCAAGTGTATGGTAATACTGTCCTTTACCTTTGCACCAAGAATGTGGAAGTCCGACCTAGCTAGTCAAAGGGGAAAAGATATAGAGGTGTAGGGCCCCCTGGCTCAGGCTAAGCGGTCCAGGAACGCTCATATCCATAAAGAATGAGTCGGGGCCCGTAGTGCGCTGCAGGAGATTCATAGACCGCATTGGAAGGGGGCACTGCGGGCCAATCATATGAAGCTCAAGCTTACACAGCCGGTGAATCATACGCTGTCGGAGCAGCCACCCTACTACGTGAACTACTATCCTCGCAAGCATTTTCGCCGGCAGAAGCCAGCAATCAAACTCAAGCGCGTTAGCGCAACGCGCGCTAGGCGCTCAGTCCGTAGCTTCTTCCTCCCTTTTCG
The DNA here is from genome assembly GCF_029961685.1 of Aristolochia californica. Lineage (NCBI taxonomy): Eukaryota > Viridiplantae > Streptophyta > Magnoliopsida > Piperales > Aristolochiaceae > Aristolochia > Aristolochia californica. The sequence goes on along the minus strand of NW_027182185.1, from coordinate 292 downwards.
AGATCCCATCCATTTCCAGGTACCTGTTTCCACTCCCGTTTGAGATGCTCTAGGCACAGCTAGCGCACAAGCCATACGCACACAAAGTAGCAGGCCTCCAGCGCAGCGCCTATTGCGTCAGGTGCGTAGCCCTGTAGCAATAGAGCTTGACGCGCGAGAGGGGCATGTGCGCATGGCAGCAAGTGGGCTTGTGCGCTAGTATGGCGTGTGCGAAATCGGGAGTAGGGGAGGGAGCAGCAATTCGACCTTGGGATACATCTCACTCATCTTCTGCACAGGCTACACCATGACC
>NW_027182184.1:0-20444 GCF_029961685.1 Aristolochia californica | reverse complement strand
GTCATGTAAGAGTGACTCATCAATTCCCAAGCCAGCTTGATCATTTCCTTAACTACAACCAGAGATTTTTCTCAAAAGCAATCAACAGAGTTAATTTTCAATACCAGAAGTTTGAATCTTATTCATTTAGTCATGGAGATTTTTAAGTCTATGTTTGAAGATTTCAACAGATCAAAGCACACCAGAATTTTGTTACCCTTTCTGTTGATATTTATCAGTGGTGGATCTTATCACAGAGTGTTTGACAATTTAAAAGAGAAGAATTTTAGTAAAGAAAAGAGGGAGCCTCAAAATGCAGCTCCAGTGAACAGACTCCTGAAGTAGAATTTTTCAATTTCAGGAGAAGCTAATGAGCTGCCCTCCTGTTCAATCTCCAATTAAATTATTGATCAAACGCCAACATATAAAAGGCATTAATTTCCTCAGGGCAGATCTTTTCACATTAGGTATGCTGTTCAGAATCAGACGAGAACATGATAGAGTGTTTATGGCAAGCATCCATACTCGTAAAATGCTTAAAAAACAAGGGACTACCTGTTTAAGAAATCCTGCTCCAAATGCTCGTGTAACCTTCAATGTACCCTTCACTCGATCATTCAGCAAAGCAGAAGAATCATCTGGATGTTCATTCCTAATTCTCTCAACTTCCTGAAATGCGTAAATCAAGTTGAGAACATTTATCATACTTAAGAAAGACAGTCTAACAACTTTGAACTTTGGCTGAAGCTTGAAACAGACGAAATGGAGCAAGGACTCACCTCCTCAACACTAGTACTGTGATCCATGGAGAGCTGAAGGGCACATAAACTCGGCAAGCTCTCATAAACCTCCACATCAGATTCTAGATCATGCAAAGTCTCTTCCTTGATCCGTTCTAAGTCCTGATGATCCTTTCCCAGGGATCCCCACACATCAGGCTCTGCCTTTCGAGCTAGAACTGCCCTACTATCCCCTACATTCATCAAGTACACGTCCTCTCCCTTCATCAACATCGCCAGAACGCACGAGCCCATTAGAGCCAATTCAGGATTTTCTGTAACCATCTTATCTGCGGTATCCAAATAAGCCTCCTCTGTCTTTCTTAAGGCCTGTGACAGAGCATTCAAGACATCGGAATGGTTAACCCCTTGATTCGAAGTGGACCGGCTCAACTGTTCTTTTAATTTCCGCTCAAGCTCTAATCTTTCCCGCTCCCACTCACCCTTCCATCTCCTCTGATTTTCTTCCCATCTCTTTCCTGCATTCTTAAACCTGTTCTTTGATCTCTTGCCTTTGCTCCTCTTGGGCTCAGAATTTGAAGTTGAACAAGAATTGCTTTCCAATGGATAGCTCTCCGTCTCAACACTCCGAGAAGTATTAATAATCACAGATTTATCGGCAGTGGACTGATCAGCCTCGCTGGTCCGTACTGGTACCTCCACTGAATTGGAATCTGCTAGAGTCTCAAACTTATCATCCCACAACAATCCTTTCAACTCCTTATGAACAGCCGGATACAGATTAGAGAGAAGATAATCAGGCGCATCTGGACCATTAAATCCGTCGTAAATTCCAACAAAAACCCATCCGTGTTCTTCAGAGACAACGACATGAACCCGATCCTCCCCTGCTTTACCTTGGGCCCACTGAAGACTCTGGCTCTCCGAAGAATCGTCATCCTCCAAGCTCAAATCCGAGCTCAAATTCGTCGTACTGCTGATGGTAAGATTCTCTGCACCGATCCTTTCAGGCCCACCAACCCAATCCAAATCTTTAACAAAAACGGGACCTTTAACTGGCGCGACGATCGAGCTATGGCCACCCCGGACCCTGGCCTTGGAAATCGCCTGTCGAAGGACGCGTATCAGAGATTCTTTTCTGGATTTATGCCTAAAATGATATCCCCCGTGAGAGAAGCTCCTCTGGAACTGATCGTTGTCGGACATGATGGGACCGGAGAAGAGGCCGCGATCGAGGGGACCGGACATGAGGCTGCGATCGAGGGGACCGGACATGAATCCGCGCTCGATGGGACCCGATAAGAAACCTCGCTCGATAGGTCCGGACATAGGAATCCCGGTGTAAGCCGGTCCAATAGGCCCGGAATTCATCCTCGGCACGGGCTGTAGAGGGATGGAAGCAAAGGAGGTGGAGCTCTCAAAGGCGGCGGACGCCCGGTCGAAGCACCCGTACGAGTAGAGGTCAGACAAAGCAGTAGATAGCGGGGTAGAAGTATTAGCACTCACCGATGCGCCAGAGATAGTCCGGAAGGTCGTCGTGGTTTCCTCCGAGTGAACCTTGGAAGACGAAATCTTGGCAGGATCAGGTCGAACATAGCAGAAGGAATGGCCCAAACCTTCATCCAATGGGTCAGACATAACCAGAGCGATATCATGTCGCCGGCGGCGGTGGGAGAAATCGCCGTTGAAGCAGAAACAGAGCTTCCCGATGCCGTTCCCCATCGGAACACGAACGCAAACCCCCACACACAAGAATTCAAAAAGCGGAACCCCTCAAAATCCTCAGTTCATGAACTCACCAGAAAACCGAAAAAAACATAAAAGAAAGAAAGCGAGAGGAGAGACCCCCGTCGAGGGAGAAGAAAGAACGAGAGAGAGAGAGAGGGAGAGGCGTTGACTTTTGGGTATTGTGGGGTGTTGAAGTGAACTTATGAAAGTCATATTCGTATTTTTAATTCGGCGAGCGTTGACCCAGGTAGGGTTTAAAGGTAACCAGGGTTAAGGAATTTCTTCTTTTCAGGATCCGCTCCCCTTAAAGAATGATTTGATTTAAGTTAATTACTGTTTTAATAAGTCAAAGCACCCAGAGTCCCATCGCGCAGTCTGATCCGTCCGATCGGTTTCATCTCGAAAGTGCAAGACCACCACGTGTTGATTACGCTGCAGCAGCCGCGAGAAAGCGCTCAATTTCCAACGCGTTCGATGCTTCGCTTTGTTTTTTAAATTAAAAAATAAAATAAATAAATAAAATAGAAAAATGAAAAGAAGAGGTTGCGTTGGTGAAGAAGCATTTGGATGGTGGGTTGAGTTGAATAGAGTGGGGCCTTCCGGTTGGGATTGGTTGCGACTTCGTTAATCGAATTGATATTTAGTTGACTTTCTAGATTGGGAAGGTGCCCATGGGCAGCCAAGCAAAGAGTTTCGTTGACAATTTTAATATTCACGACCGTTGATCCTTTCACGCAGCCTGGGTCCACTTACTCGTAATGAATCGGCCGTCTCCAAATTCTAATTTTTTTTAAAAAAAAAATTTTTGTTAAAGAGTAAATCTATAATTCAAAGTATGAATGGTAGGAGAAAGTCAAAGCGATTAAAGAGCAATTACTAAATGGGTCAAAAAATGTGCTACTCTACACACGTATCAATGCCTTCTCACGTGCATCATTCTCATGACCTGACCGATTTCCTTTGGCTTCTCATAAACCTCAGGAAAATAAAATTAAGGCAGAAATTTACAAACACCCCCTTGATTAGTGTTGCTTAATTATGTTAAAGAGTAGTTATCATTCATCACTAACAATAAATAAATAAGTAGATAAGAGCGCAATTGGATCTTAGTGGGTAGAGTAACACTAACACGAACAAATATAAAAGGCCAAGTCAGCATATAAAAAGAAGACGTGGCAGCAGTAAGAGGAGCCAGGTGGGAGAAGATGAGATTGGTGGGCGACTGCATGATTGCAACCAACATCCGGCGATAGTGGAGAGGGGCCACGTTGATATATTCGTTAGGGAAAGCCACTTCTTTTAATAAACCAATGAAAAGGGGTTAAATGTTAAATGTTAAATGTTAAATGCACCACCAGACCGGGGAAATAAGAATTCAAGAGGGGCCATCATTGGCGTCCCCGCAAGTGGAGAACGCTCCCACATCCCAAACAGCTCATTACCTCCGCACACGCCAAACCCACCAAAACAACTCTCTCCTATAAGAGTTTTTTTTTTTTTTTTTAATGTTTTTAAAAAAAACCTTATGAAGGTGTATAATACTAAGATTCTGTCAAATCCCGAGATATGGATCCAGAGACGGATTTGACAGGTTTTTAAATGCATTTTTGTTACAAATTTTATTATTATCAAGATTGACTTAAAAATTGGAAAATGGTTGGATCCTCATATTCATGACTCGTGTGACAACTAAAAGGTTTTGAGGTTCTCATAAATATTTCTCATTATCACCCTTGTGACTTTGTCTCCTAGCTTTGTGTTTGACATTATGGGATGAAAAAATTATCAAATGCTCACATTAACAAAGACCAAGCAAGGAGGGTTCATCATTACTCCATTGAATAACTCTCCTTTACTTTGAACTAAATATTCACCAAGACAGTTTTACCCCATTCCATGACTAAAGACTACAACTATTGACAAATTACGGTTGTCCTAACAAAACTATGACACAGTGAATTTTTGTGATACTTGTGCTTGCAATGTCCTATTACACGTTAAGTTAGGTCTAAGGTCTATCCCGAAATGACTAAACTTATAAAACGGTTTTTTTTTAATTAATAAATTTAAAATTTTTATACTCACTTCCGCGTGAGGGTTGGCATAGGGAGAAAGAGATTAACTCTTTGACTTTATAAAGTTAGCGGGTGTTAATAAAGAAAAGAAAGAATGAAGAAAAAAGAAAATGTAGAAGAGGTCTCTGACTCAAACCCCCGTTGAATAATGACTCGCATCACTCTCAGCCAAGGGATGGTACAAGTAAAACATCTGATTTGTCCCTCCCTGAGAAATGAGATCACTCCCTAGCTCATGCATGAGTACGCATTTGACTTCAAATTTCCTTCTATGTGCCCTCTTTCATCTTCCATCAATATTTCTTCCGTCGCCTTCAAATACCCAAAACGTAAAGACGAGAAAGTGAGTGGGATGAGATCCCTTTGGACCTCCATTTGCCCTCCTCTTTTGAAGCAATCAAAGGCAGTAGACAGTGCCACCAACGATGTCTGCATACTGCATGGTGACACATCTCCAATGCTATAATTCTAATCAAGTATAAATTATTATATTATTTTTATTCCACTTAATAAATAATAAACGTAAAATCCGTTCAACCAAAATTAGACCCCGGTAGAGGTGCTAATGCCATATAAATAGAATTAACTTTAAATAGAATAATAACAAGAAATACTTTAAAATATTTACTATAAAACCTAGATTAGACCGCTTGGTTGAACTGTGTTCAATCGGACTTGGCCAATTATGCGGGTAGTGGATCTATAAGACTCATAAACCCTGTTGACCCAATTGGGCAGCCTGGTCTTTTTTTATCTCCTACTGCACAGGATACACCAGTAACACTATAGAAGTGGAGGCTCAGGGAGGAGCCTCCTTTTTTGCTAGGCATACATCTATAGAAGGATCTCATGCATCTTATCCTGCAAAAGCTTGTAGAATATGTAACTCATGATCATAAGAATAGTCCAATCCTCACATCCTCCTCAAGCTCTAATGCAGAAAAGAAAATGCTTGATGTGCCATGGGAAGAGGTAGTTGACCCTAAACCCCCAACCTCTTGATAGTAGTAGTACACAACATTGGTATCACTTTATATGTGTAAAATTCTTATACTAATCTCAAAATTATGATTATTAGAAAAAAAAATTGTAGTTTAAAAATCTTTATTATAACTAAAATTATTGTACTTCATTGCCTAAGCAGTGTATACCCTTGGATCTTCTTTATCGAGGGAGTGCAAATAGTTCTATAACATATGACCTACAAAATGAGTCAAGAGGCTATTGTAATCGATAAAGGATTAATATAATTTCTTCGATCTCATTGTATTTATCTCATGATGTAATTATCTTCTCATATAAAACTTATCTTTTCTATTCTAAATTGTATAAATACCACCCTTAATCAATTGTGAAAGTGGTTCAGTTTAATATCTAACAGTAATCTCATCAAATCCTTCTTTGGCCTTCTCATATATAATAGCTTGGCACCATGCACCCTAATTACCTCCATCAACTTTGCCACACTTAGTTGGGCTATATCCTCGCATTTTTTTGCGAGAGTTTAGAGGGAGATTCACCTATATGAACAAATAATCCATGCTTCTCTATGTACTTAAAAAGAAACTACAACAGCTTCAATGAATGTTTAATGGTCATTAAAAGAATCCGCCTGCAAGTAGGAAACCCATAAAAAAGAAATACAAAAAAAAAAAAAAAAAAATAAAGATTTGGTCATTATTATTCTTAAAAATTGTTAGTAAAAATAAGATAATGATCAAATTCTTTTTTTTCATTAACTATTTTTAAAAATAATAATGATCAAAGTTTTATTTTATTTTACTTTTCATGGGATTCGGATCAAACCCATACACCTAATGTGCTGCGTTAAGCTTTCAGATGAATCTAATGTAGTGAAGAAGCCTTGTCTTCAGAATCCGGTCCTAGTAGAGACTAGAGGTGCGCTATGTTCTCATCGGGAGCCTTTTTGGAATTTGGAATGAAAGCCGTCGCCGCAAGCGCAGTGGTGCTACACCAACCATTTCCCAAACCAAGATGAGAATATAAGACATGGCAGCCGCTGAGGCAACAAGTATCAGAGGGCTGGACCACGGCCTCCACCCACCGCTGACCACCGACCACTGACCACATCCTTGTCCACTCGTGAATCCTGATTTAATGGGTGCCGACCCAGCCCCATCTTGCTCTGTTGGCTTCACAATAGTTTCGGCACCCGTGAATCCCCGATTGTTCCTTCAGCTTTCCTTCTCAGATGAGTTTTACCAAATAACCAAATAATTTTCAATTTTTCCCCACTCCATCAAATCGTCTCTGGTGCTACTTACTTGCTTGCTCTCTTCAAATGAAGCGGCCGGTGGTGACAAGGAGGCTAATTTTTTAGTTTTTTCCTGCCAAAGAAATATATAAAGGTTCTGGAATTCTCGGGAGGTCTCTAAGTCTCTGGTCTGAGGAGAATAATAATTAATAACTGATCCAGGAAGAAAGGCAAAGAGCTTTTGTTCAGAGAGAGGCAATGCAGTCATCTTCCTGGAATCCATCTTCATCCTCTACATTGCTTCGCCTCTCCCAACTTGCAGAGGAAGAAAAATGTGTAGCCTTATCCTGCCTTCTTCGTCACTTTGCTGAGCCCAGAAGAAAAAAAGGGCCCATGAAACAGCAACTAATACTCGTTCACTGCTCCCGCTGAGGAGAATAATCGCCATACCCCAACATTTATTTACCTTACCTGCGCTGTCCGGCGCTCCTTCCTAAAACTTTTACCGTCCGGCGCTTTACAGCACTTGAAATCCCGATTAACTTTTGCCAAATTCTTCAGGTAGCCATTAACTCATGATATCAACCCGATTACCGGGGATCAATACTCAAAACAAACGGCTAGAAGGATGAAGAAGATTTCTGCATAATGTGGATTCGTTCGCGGAGGAGAAGAGCGAAATTCAGGCGATACGCAGCTGGGATTGTTTAAGGATGCAGAGACAAGATAGTTTTGAGAGGAAAAAAAAATCCATTTTCACAGAAAGGAAACGATTTTCAAACCACAACATGGTAGATGATGAGCACAGGCAGAAGAAAGAAAGAAAAAAAAAAAAAGGAGAAAAAGTTTAAGCTTTTTACAGCAATATATTCGTAAAAGAATGTATTTTTCTGCTCTTAGAAACTGCCCAAAGTTATTTTCCCAAAAAAACCCAATCAATTTCTCCCCTCAAAACCCCAAAAAATTGCCGCTTTGCAGCCAAATTCAATTCCCTGGAATCAAAGAAAAACGAAAAGAATAAACTCATACCAATACATTTACATAAAATGCTATACAAAAAAGAGGAAGCAACGAACCCATATCTCCATTGCCGCCGTTGGATCTTACATCCCCGCCGGAACCTGGTGGAGTCTCCATATGCCCAGGCGGATTCTGAATAGAATTTTCCGGTGGTAGCCCAATTTCCGGTGGTGCCGCCATCCCCATCCTTCCATTTTCCCTCCCGAAAACTTCCCTCGGCAATAAAACCCTTGAAACAGCAAAAACCGCCACCGGATTCTGATCGAACACCGTCTGTGTAATTTCCGCCTGCACAATTCCCGTGTCAATGGCGACTGACCCATTCACTCTTGTAATATTTAGTGTGTATCTGCCCGCGCCCATGTCTTCGGTGGCCAGCGTGGGCTGCACCGGATTCACGATCGACTCCAAGGAGCCAAGGGGATAGTAGGAATTCAGCACGTGAAATTTCAGTACCACTGATTTGGTGTTGGCCGACAGGGATTGCAGATTCTCCGCAGGCGGGAGGTCCGAGAAGGCGGTGTCGGTGGGGGCGAAGATGGTAATTCCAGCGCCGTGCTCATCGTCCTCGAATTCCTCTATCAAACCGGAAGCAAGTAACATCGCGGCCGCAACATTGAAGTTCTTGCCGTCGGAGAGAATTCGGGTAATGTTGAGACGCGTCTGCGGCGCGTCCTCGGAGGCGGCGAGGTCGAAGCCGTAAGGGAGAAGCAAGGAGTCGACTGTGAAGATGGAGATGTTGTACGGCAGGGTCTTGACAAGGGAAAGAAAGGTGGCATTGGAAGAAGGGAAGGGAGAGAGAGAACACACGGTGATGTTACCACGGGCATTGAGGGTGACATTGACGGCGCCCAGGTCAGAATGCGCCCTGCCGGTCGTCTGAAAAAGGGTGGTGACGAGCTTGCCAGAAGGAGGGATCTCGCGGAGGTTGGGCCAGGAGAGATACTGAAGGAGAACATGGTAGCGGAGGACGTCGGAAAGGATAGAAGGCCGGTGTGTCAGATCATCGGATGCAAGGGCGGACTGGAGGAGAGAGTTAGGGACGGCAAGGAGAGTAATGGAGGAACGGTGCGTCAGATCATCGGGAACGGCGCAGTCGGAAAGGAGGCGCGAGAAGTCGGAGAGGTCGGGAAAGCTGGACAAGAGAGTAGTGACATCGATGCAGAAAGCCAGCGACGGGAAGAGGAGCCCGGTGAGAATCACGAGGGTAAAATGGGAATGACGAAAGAACGCCATTTCTGGTGCAGAGTTGGGGGAGGCAACCAAGGGAAGAGTGCAAGAAGAGATGATGAGAATATTATTTACTTTTAAAAAAAACAAATCAATATTTTAATATTAGATCCTATTCTGTGCATTCACTATTATGAGAAACAAGTGAGAAGCACAAGTAAAAGGGACGCTATTCATGCTCATGGATTAGATTTTCCAATCGATCGTCTAATCTGAATCTCACATAAGAAGCGTCATTCAATGAAGCGCGAGTACCTTTGAGCTACCGCTGTGGTACTCGTGTGTTGTGTCCGGGGTATCTCGTGGGGGTTTAAACTTTGGACGGGAAAAGAAGACAAAGAGCACCGTCAGAGATGGGAGTCTGTGGTACTCAGCGAATAAGAGAATGACACGTATACAGCTGGAGCTCCATACTCCTGGTTCCATCCATCCAAAATTGAACTGCTAGATTGAATCGTCCTGTCCGTCGTCATTTTTATCGTTTCTAGTGTATTTACATTATATTTAAAAAAGAAAAAAAGAGAAAGTGAGCCGACCTGGCCGGTCGGTCGGACCCGGCCATGGACATGCTAGGGTCTCTAATGGGGCCCACATCCCAATGAGGTGATCAACTAACAAACGTTGATATATCTTCCTTAAGAGTTGGATATACAAATATTAAAAAAAAAAAAATATATATATATATATATATATTTTTTTTTTTTTTGCGCTATTTGATATGAAAGATACGAAGGAAAAAAAAATTATATTTTTTGGAATTGATAAAACAAATTATTATGTTTTGACGAGACTTAATCGCATCGCCTGGTCCCGTGGGAACGGAAGGACGAAGGAAGACAGAAGTCATAGGAGTTTAAAGGGAGCGGAAATTTGGAGAAATGGATGAGGGCCTTTTGGGTAATAAAGAAGCGGCAAAGTTTTCGGGAGAGAACATTTGCTGACGTTAACGTGGCGAAACGAAGGGGAGGGGGACCTGTTAAGGGCGACAGCTGCCTTTCACGTCATCAAGCTGTCTGGACGTAGACCTTTTGATGATTTTTTTTTCTCCGAAATCGCGTTTGATTCAATTTCTGCACCACCACGACACCTTACCTTTCTTTACACTTTCCCCATCATACAAGTGGCTTACGGTTTTTATTTATTTTATTTTCAGTTTCAGTCAAATAAACTCGCTGGAGCTAATGCGAATGGATACCACTGCCACAGTGCCCAAAAGAGAGCATTTATTGCTACATTTTGAAATGAAGATATCTCCTCAGCCTGATCAACAACTATATCAGCCATTTAATTATCATCAACGGCGATTATCTGAGATACCCTTTTTGTATGTTTTACACCAAATGATTTTTTTTTTTTTTTAGGTTGGATCAGCAAACAAACATCCCTCTGGCGTCTGGCTGAAGAATAATAGAAAAAAGATGTCTGATCGAGGCCGATGTTCAAATGTCTGAAGCCTCTGAAAAGGTGCTTAAATCGAGTGATTAGATTAATCTGGCCATTGCCCAACCAGTTGAAGAGTATAATACATTAGAAACCTGAATTAATTAAGCTGCCCATGAAGCCATGTTATACCCACTCTTCTTCTCGACTTCTGCTTTCTGTCACTAATCATTTTGTCTCATGCACCAAACCTGGCACCTTCTCCCTCTTTGCTTTTATTCTCCTTCCCACACTGAACTCTCTCACTACCCCACCAGAATTTGTCCTTTGCCTTACTGCTGCACATTCTCCCTCTTTCATCTGTTTTCTCACTGTTTCTGGCTAATTAAACACTTTATTAGTACGGGACCATCTTTGATATTCCCACCCTTAATCTTTATTAGAGACTCTCTAGCTTTTATAATGATGGCAGGGACAAAGGTAGACAAGTTGTCCACTTGGATATATTGGCTCGCCAGTACGTTGTAGATGCCCTGCAAAAGTTTTCTTCAGACTTTTACTCCATTTATTGTTCTTTTCTTTTTCTTCTTTCCGAACAGGAAGAACTGTTCACCAGCCTCACCAGCTTCTTCCATGTCTTTGTAGCTTCTTCCATTATCCAGATAAATGTGGCTTCTTCCGCTTGGAATGTTTCCAACCAGAGAAAAAATGAGACACATTCCGTTGGATCAACGAAGCGCAGGGAGAGGGGGAGAAAACTGTTCACCAGTTTATTCTTCTCTTATCTTCCCATTTATGAAACTTCTTGGGAAGTAATGACTTTGTCATTACAGAGAGGAGGTCTGAGTGACAATGAATATCTCATTAACTCGCATTTGGACCTGAAAAACATTTAGAGAGTCTCTTTAATTGAGTGGGAACATTTGTTGTTGGACCAGACAAGGATGGTAAAGCAATTCATGCATTGAAAGAACAGTTAATGCCTCGGTTGTCATGATTACTAACCCAACTGAATCCTTTACTGGACCAGATGTCTTGGACAATCTTCAAAACGGTCTCCATTCTTTTGTTGGTTCATCATGGATGAGTTTAACGTAAAGTAGAAACAACGAGTGTGAGGATTGTCCATTCTGAAACTGAAACTTTACAGTCTAAAACCCATAGAACAGTCAAGAGCCTGTTGTGTCTATTCAGATGTGATTTTGGCTGATTCTAATGGCTACATGTAGGAGTAGGCATTGGGTTGGGTTTCACAGGGAACCCTACTCGACTTCTGGGTTTGAGTTTCAGATTGAGGACGGGTTGGGCCGAGGATGGGTTGGGTTTAAATCAGGTTTATAGGTACGAGAGGCACGGAAGGGGTTGCAAGGGTGGTGATTGGGTTGGGGTCGGGTTTGATATTTTTGATTTTTTAGGTTTGGGATAAGCAGAACCCGATTCGTCCCATGCCCACCACTAGCTACATGGGGGGAACCATAATTCAAGGATGATTACCAAGGTCGTGATGTGGCTAACATTCAAATGCATGCCATGTAGTTTGCGAGAGGATATAAAACGGGGTAGGAGCAGGTTGGGTATATTACTAACTGAGAACATTATATCTGTTCTAGTGACTGAAACGTATAGTATGGATCATATCATGTTTCTATAAAGTTTTTGATTTATGGCTCTACTATTGTTGTCCGAGTCAAGTTTTAAGGACGAACTCATAGGTGTGTTAATTGACTTAAGATTTTTTATGTTAAATTTCTTAAGCAATCCTTTAGTGTATATGGACTGATTTATGAATGTGCCATTTTTCGGTTTGAGTTACTGGAAGTCCATGAAAGAATGTGAGTTCACCCATTAAACTCATTTCAAACTCATTCTTCATTAAACTAACAAATTCTTGACATTGAGAAGGGTTTGTAGAACTAAATATGATATCAACCATATACATTTGACCGGTAATCAAGTCTTGATCATGGTTCTTAGTCAATAGAATCTTATCTACGCTTCCTCTATTATAGTCATTATTTTCTAAGAATTCGCTTAATCTTTCACACCATGCTCATGGAGCTTGCTTTCACTCATACAATACTTTATATAATTTGTATACATGGTTAAGCTTACTCACATCTTCAAATCCTTCAAGTTGTTCAACATACACCTCTTCTTGGATGTACCCATTTAAAAAAGAACTCTTTACATCTATTTGACCAAAGGCTAGGAGGATTTAAATTGCCTTTAGTCTTGCCACGGGTGCATAGGTTTCTTCCAAATCTATACCTTCTTCTAGGTTATTTCCTTTAGCAACTGACCTGTCTTTGTTTCTCACTACTTGATTTTCTTGCTTTGTTCCTAAAGATCCATTTCGTACCAATAAATTGTTGATTTTGGGGTCTTGATACTAGAGTCCAAACTTTGTTTCTTTCAAATTGGTTCATTTCTTCTTGCATTGCCATAATCCAAAAGTCATTTTTTTTTACCTTGAGAAAGCTTGTGGGATCTATATGTGAAACGAAGACACTATTTGCCATAGTCTCATGAATTGCTCTTCTAGTTGCAATCTTACCTTGAGGGTTACCAATAATTTGTTCTAGAGGATGATCAGCCATGACCTTATAGTTATTTGGATCCATAGGTGTCTCTTCTTGGTTATTTGGGTCAATTGGGTTCTCTTCAACATTTTGGTCTTGAGGTTGAGATCACAGAGATGAATCGAAGGGGTTTTCCTCTTCGTCATCAGAAATCGGTGTTGGAATTGGATTTGGTGAATCAGATTCGTCAAACTCAACATGAACCGACTCCTCTACTCTCATAGATGTCTTGTTATAAACTCTATAAGCTTTTCTATGAGTAGAATAACCCAAGAAAATTCCTATATCAACTCTACAGTCAAATGTTGCATCCAAATGTTCTAAAATGAGTAATATTGGGAAGGGTGCCCATATACAACTCATATGGATTTTTGTTGAGAGGTGGCCTTATGCTTACTCGATTAATGATATAACATGCAGTGTTTACAGCTTCAACTCAAAACTATGTGGCATGTTGTATGCATAAATCATAGCTCTCAAACACCATTTTGTTGAGGAGTTTGAGGAACTGAGAATGTATGGTCTATACCATGCTTTGTGCAATATTCCTTGAAATATGACATTTCAAATTCTCTCCATAGTCACTCCTAATTTTTATAATACTATAGCCTTGCTCCTCTTGAACTTTTTCACATAATTTAACGAACGCTGGAAAAACATCATCCTTTTGGGCTAAGAAATCTACCCATGTCAACCTTGAATAGTCGTCTACCACTATTAACGTGAAGTGCTTCCCAATCGATTGTGCCATAATCTTGCCTTTGTTTGAGAAGTGGAAACCACAGTCACCGAAGACAAACACAAATAATAAAGCCCCCCTGTTAATGGCCTTCACTAATCACCTGCTTCGTTGTTAGATCCTGGAAAACACAAGAAGAATGTGAGAAGGTGATGGAGCAATTAAACCGTTTTGTCAACTGGCTAATAGACAACAAATTTAAGGAAACTTGAGGGACAAATAAGATATCATTAAGCGGAAGTGAGAGTTTAATAGAGGAGGATCCCTTCCCAAGAACTTTGGTTTGGGATCCATCGACTATGGTAACTAATTTGTTTGGTAAACATGTTGACAATGAATGTAACAACTTCTTATTACCAGTATGAGTCAATGATCCAGGATGAAGAGGTGGATGTCGCAGAAATAATACCTGAAGCAGTGGTGGTAGCAGCAATAGTAGAAGATGTAGAAGAGGATACCATCAGAGTTTTCAACTTCTGCAATAATTCATAATCATCATCGGTTATAGTCTTCTTGCCTTTTTGTCAATTTCTTGCATCTATTTCTTCCACCTATGTTCCATAATCATATCAGGAGGCTCTGAGACATCTAGGATAGAAGGTGGCAATGGATGAAGAAATGCATGCATTATATGAGAATCAAACTTTGGCTCTAGTTCTTATTCCTCTTGGAAAGAAACTCGTGTGTTGTAAATAGGTTTTCACCATCAAGCACAATTCAGATGGTTTTGTTGCTTGAATCAAGGTCTGACTCATTGCAAAGGGGTATACTCAGTGTTATTGAGTAGAATATGTGGAAACATTCTCCCCAATGGCTAAATTAAACTTGTTACACATCCTATTATCCCTTGCAGCTAATTCCTCTTAACCCGTATATCAATTGGATGTGAAGAATATCTTATCGAATGGGGACATTAAAGAAGAAATATATATGCATCGACCACCTAGTTTTTGGTTGAGGGGGATTAGGAATGAAAATTGAGGAAGTCTTTATATAGGCTTAAATAGTCTTATCGGGCTTGGTTTGATAAATTTAGCCAAACAATGTTATGGTTTGGATTCAGCCGGTGCTCAGTAGATCATTTTGCCTTTGTCAAAAATAACTTAAAGGGAAGAGTATTACTGGTATTTTATGTGGATGATATCATCTTAACTGGCAGCGATCCAGACAACATAAATGAAGTAAAAAAAAAGATATGCAAAAAATTTAAAACGAAGGATCTTGGACTTCTAAAATATTTTCTGGGTATTAAGGTATTCCAATCAAAGCACATGATTGTATTATCTCAGAGGAAGCATGCTTTAGATCTACTTGAGGACACATGGATGATGGGGTGTCAACCAATGGACACTCCTATGGATGCCAATGCAAAGCTCTAGATAAGATGTTGATATCAGTAAATATTAAAGGTTTGTGGGAAAACTTATTTATCTCAGAGTGACTAGACCGAATATATCATATGCAGTAAATATTGTGAGTCAGTATATGCACAAACCACAACTTATCCATTGACAAGTTTTGGAGAGGATATTGAGATATTTAAAAGGAGTTTCAGGGAAAGGGCTTATCTATAAGAATCATGGCACTTCAAAATTGAAGGTTTTATGGATGCAAATTGGACATGACCACTTGATAACATGAAGTTCGCTTTTGGGTATTGTATCTTATTAGCTGGTAACCTGGTTCCATGGAGAAGTAAAAAGCAAAATATTGTTGTGAGATCTAATGAAAAAGTAGATTATAGAGCTATGACCCTATGAAATTGTATTGTGACAACCAGACAAACCATTCATATTGCTTGAAATCCGGTCTTTCATGTAAGGATGAAACACATTGAGGTAGATTGCCATGTCATACAAGCTGGTATTCTATCACTCAAACATGTTTCATCTCAAGGACAGATGACTAATATTCTCACCAAGCCGGTCACATCCAAAATATTGGTCACTATATGCAACAAGTTGGGCATCTATGATGACGTTTTCTCTCACCAATGACACAACTCAAAGTGGCACAAATGTAAATACTCTCCCACATCAAGAGATGGTAAAGAAGGTAATTAAGAGGTCTTCTCATAAAGATGGCACAAGGGTGTAATTAAGTGATATGATGTATGTCTACTTATGTCTTTTCTTTTACAAAGTTTGTAGCTCTAAGGGCATTTTAGTCATTATAACTTCCTTCCACAACTATAAATAGAACTCAAGGCATGGGGTAGAGCATTAAGTCTCCCCTCTTCTCTCTCAAATTCGTCCCTAGACTTTTCTCTTCTCCCAAGCTCTCTCTCGTTCCATCTCTCTTTAGTCGTCTCTCTCTTCTTTATCTTTTCTCCTTTCTTCCTCTCTTTTCTTCTCCTCTTTTTCTTACTCTCCTATTTCGCCATCTTGGTCGAGGACCTTGTCATGGGATCCTAAATCCAACAGAATCTATTCCTATATTTCCTAATCTCTTATGCCATAACCAAGATTCATCAATTTTTTCTCCCAAATAGATGATACTAGTTGAGGGTAAATTGACTATGTTAGCTACATAGAGATTCTTATTTCTATGTCCCTCTAGAACTAGTTCATCATTCTCATTCCTTACTAAGAATTTATTATTTTAAAATAAAACCTTATTTCCTTTGTCACAGAATTGACTAATGCTAAGTAAATCATGCGTTAACCCTTCTACGTAAATACCTTTGCTATTGTCTCCAAAAGTTACATGACCTCCATCTTTGGGATTGAGTTCAACAAACTTCTTCTTGTCACCGCTCACGTGCCTTGAGTAACCGTTATCCAAAATCCAAACATTTTTTGGTGCCTTGGCTCGCAGACATACCTACACTTTAAGGGATTTAACCCTTAGAGACCCATTAAAGGTTGGTTCCATTTGGAATGACATTTGATGTGTTAGGTGATTTGGGTTCCAAATTTTTTTGTCCAAGTTCTTTTGGGTTACCACAACATTTTTGGTTGATTTGGGTACCCAAGTTTGTTTGACGTGATTTTCATTCTTTACTTTGTAAATATGGGCATAATGACCTAATTCATTGCGATAGTGGTATCTAATATGAGGAATGGGAGAGAACTTTTATTTTTATTTTTTGTTCTTCCCAACTTTCCTCTTAGGTGTGGATTTGATAGAAAGAAGTTTGACATGTTGTTTTAAGTCTAAGCTCTTCATCTCAAAAGCAAGTCTATCACATGATAGGTTGCCTATCAATCCACTTTGTCTTGAGGCATTTGTTATGTGGCTTTCATGTGCCTCCTTCAAGACAATTAGCTCTTCTTTGAGCTTTGCAATCTCGTATAATTAAGCATTGCACCTTTTATACTTATTTAGACTATGAATGGATTTTTCCAAAAGGAATTCAAGTTCATGTTCATAGTCCGAGTCACTCACCTATTTGGAATTTGTAGTCATTATGAATTTCCTCAAAAGCCTTGTGTCCAACATCACTTTCTTCATCTTTCGAGTGCGTAGATTCTTCTTCCATTGCATCCCAAGCCGAGATAAAAAAATTCTTCTTCTTGGTCTTGGGATCTTTGCTTGAGGATGGCGTTCTTCTTCTAACTTATGAATATTTATTCCTTCTATGTCCTAATTTACCACACTCAAAACAAATATCAGTTTTCTTTTGAAGTTTGTCATTTTGAGTTCTAAATTGGCCTTTTTCTAAAGTTCCTAATTTACAACACTCAAAACAAATATCAGTTTTCTTTTGAAGTTTGTCATCTTGAGTTCTAAATTGGCCTTTTTCTAAAGTTCTTCTTGTTTCTAATTTTTTTTTTTTTTGAAGGTGTCTAGTGATGAAACTTACTTCTTCTGAGGTCTCTTCACTAGTGTTAATTTTAACACATATTTTGGCCATAAGAGCAATGTTCTTCTTCTTAGGTTGTTCTTCCTCTACATCTTTTGGTTCCATCTCATATGTGAGAAGGATTCCTAGTAGCTCTTCCGAGCTTATGGTTTTAAAATTAGCTTTTTTCATGAATGATTGTCTTCCTCATGTCCCATGACCTTGAAAGTGCATTGAGAAACTTATCGTTTTTCCTATACAAAGAAATTTCTTCTCCTAAGATATTCAACTCATTTATTATATGAGTTAACCTTGAGTTCATTTCAGTAATTGAATCACCCAGTTTCATTTTGAAGTCATCATATTGGGCTATCAATAAACTGATTATAGAGTCTTTAACTCTCGTGGTTCCTTCATTGTCACCACAAATTTTTCGCAAATTTATTTAGTGGTCTTACATGTGGAGACCCTATCGAACTTGTTTGGTCCTAAGTCATATAACAAGAGGTTTATGGCCTTGTAGTTTTTTTTTAGCTTCTCCTTGTCTTCCCTAGTTAGCTCCCTAAATTCTTTTGTAATTGGAATGCCATTTTCAAGCTTTTGAAGCTCAATATGGCCATTCTTTGTTAGATTCCAAATGTCCCAATCCATGGATTGAATGAAGAATTCTATTCCTACCTTATAATATTCATAATTTATTCCATTGAATAAAGGTGGACGATTGGCAGATTGTCCTTTGGGAAAGAGCAATTTATCTTTAGATGCCATTTATCTTTTTCCAAAATCTAGGAGATGTTGAGTTCAATTAAGTTTTTGGCCTGCTCTGATACCAATTGTTGGCCCAAGTTCCTTCTCAAAAGGGGGGAGACTTGAGATATTCAAATTAAATTTTACTTGTACGTATGATTACAAAGTCATGCATAAAAGCAATTCAAAGTAAAGAACGATATTCACACACCACATGGACAAATAGATATTTTTTTAAACGATGTTCTCCTAGTGGTAATCACCGCTCAATAACCCTTCCTTGGGAAAATTCCACTATTAAGCTCTAATAGTTGGAAAATTACAAAAGATATTTCAGCTTTCTTTGAGCACGTGTAGCTCAATACACAATTTTACACAAACCCAATCTCCCTAAGAGATTGTTGCTAGATTCTAGCTCTAGGTAGGCCTTTCTATCTAGATTAATAGGTTCTAGATGAATATTTCACATATATAGAAAAATAAAGGGAAAAATTACACCCTTGGGGAGATTGTTCTCCTTGAGAGATTCAAGCTGCCTCCTCTTTTGTAGCACATTGTGAAATGATCAAGGAGCTTGTATGAATGCAAGGATGATTGAAAGAGAATGAAGGTTTTCCAAGTGTGTGTCTCTCTCTCTTTCTCTCTAAAGCACTTATGGTGGGAATTTGCAAGGTTAAAGGTTTGTAGCTTTAAAATATGCCAATAAATGCTCATTATCTACTTTACTCATGGTTTGTTGGGGTATTTTTATCTTACCCAACTCAAACTAGTTGTTATTTTCCCGTTTGTGACAATTAGTACTTTGATCGATTAATCACTGTAAAGTAATTGATTGATCAATCAATCATAATGACTACTTTTTTGTTAGATAGTGACTTATTGATCGATGGGTTGATCAATCAATATGTTACTGTTGGTCCAGAAAAGTTAAGTTGATTGATCATTATAATGGATGATTGATTAATTGAGATTCCCACTTGTTGTACAATACAAGTACGATCTATCAGTGTATTTTACTATTATCGATCATGCTTTATGTCCCTTATTGCGAAGGTTTTGACTAATCGACCAATCAAGTGGGACGATCGATCATTCCGAGTGAAATTTGCTTTCCTGGATAGTAAAGTTCAATCAATCTAAGTGGGATGATTGAACATGTGTTATAGAAAGAAATGGTCATGGCCTGGATGATTGATCAATCGACTATAGTTGATCGATCATGCTTTATATTTTTTCCTACATAGTTCTGGATGATCGATCATTACTAGTGGTTGATTGATCATTCTAATTTCTGTTTAAAAATGCAGAATTTTAAAATGATGAGAATTTTTCTCTAAGTCCTCTAACATGTTTCTTACTGATGTTTATGATGATCTTAAACATGTTTATAAGCAATTTATGACCTAAATATTTGATTTCTTATATGTACTTAAGGAATAAGAAGTTTGGAATGATCTCTTACAAAAATAAATTGAGTTTAGATGTTTTTATATAAAGCTTGAACTCGAGTTTTCTCGTTGCCTTCTTCCTTGTGGGTACTTCTTCAAGAGACACTCTTCCATTATGCTTGAGGTCTTGATTTTGGTTTTGACGATTTAGACCTTGAGGTGCTCTTGGAGGTGAAGTATCTAAAATACTTAGATTTCCAAGTTATTAATTCAATTAAGTTTTGTTATCTTCAAAAGCAATGTGGGAGTCAACTTACAGTCAATAGATTTTTGGGCTTGTAGCGGGAAGCTCCTATGAAGTAAAGATTAAGGACATTAGCATGGAGCAACTGATCATTATGGAGATTGTCATCAGAGTCATCAATACGAGGAAAGGGACATTATCTAGACTTGCCATGATTGGCATCTTTTGCTTATGGACCATCACATAGAGACTTCATCTTAATTTTTGATATTTTATGGCCAGCCGGAGCACCTGGGCCTATGGACTCCCATTCATTCAAAAAATCACAACCATCCTTCGATAATCTGGGGTTAACCTCACTGATGATTAATGGGTAAATATGACAAGGAAAATTATTATCGGTGAGATGAAAGTGAGTAAGTTTGGCTTCACCAAGTGGAGAGGCCAATGGGTTCACAAGGATACTATTAGTAAGGAGGCACCACATAAAGTTGGTTCCGGTGATGAGGTGAGCCCAAAACCACAAGCCAAGCAATTTGAATTGGCTAAGAAGAAAAGGATTGATGATGCATCCTCATCCTTGAATCGGTTCAAGG
>NW_027182183.1:10000-17500 GCF_029961685.1 Aristolochia californica | reverse complement strand
TTACCACAACGATGCTGTCCATAGATCAAATTATTTCGTGGATTGGATTTCACTTGACTGTCTACGGCTCCATTGCGTGTGCTCGGGGTAGAAGTTTTGTATAAATGTATCGCCGTGTTATTAAGTATTTTGATTTAAGTTCTTTTCGCTATAAGAGGTGGAATAGAATAACCCGGTTGAAGCGTAATGATCATACGTCTGTAATGCATTGTATGTCCCATAATAGGTCCCAGTCCCATTCTTCTACCCTTTCCCGGGAGTCGATGACTATTCATAGCTATTACCTTGACACCAAAGAAGAGTTCGACCCAATGCTTTATTTCGGTCCTAGTTGATCCTGATTCGACATTAGAAGTATATTGATTGTTCCCCAATAACCGAATACTTTTTTCTGTAAAGACTGCATATTTGATTCCATCCATAAATCCATTTTCTTCCCTATGAGTTCCAGTATCGATAAGAATTCGAGTTCTTACTCTTCATATGTTATGGTATGAATATACCATACCAATTCGTTATGTATGGATGATGAAATTCCATTGATACAGAGCCAATTCCAATAGACTTATTGGACGTTCCCATTGGCGTGCATCCAGCAGGAATTGAACCTACGAATTTGCCAATTATGAGTTGGGCGCTTTAACCATTCAGCCATGGATGCTTAACAGAGATCATCGTCATCGTACATCGTGAATAACCAAATTCCAATTGAAATGAAATCTTTAGGAGGAATCAATGAAAGGACATCAATTCAAATCCTGGATCTTCGAATTGAGAGAGATATTGAGAGAGATCAAGAATTCCCACTATTTCTTAGATTCATGGACCCAATTCGATTCAGCGGGATCTTTCACTCACATTTTTTTCCACCAAGAACGTTTTATGAAACTCTTTGACCCCCGAATTTGGAGTATCCTACTTTCACTTTCGCGTGATTCACAGGGTTCAACAAGCAATCGATATTTCACGATCAAAGGTGTAGTACTGCTTGTAGTAGCGGTCCTTATATATTGTATTAACAATCGAAATATGGTCGAAAGAAAAAATCTCTATTTGATGGGGCTTCTTCCTATACCTATGAATTCCATTGGACCCAGAAATGATACGTTGGAAGAATCTTTTTGGTCTTCCAATATCAATAGGTTGATTGTTTCGCTCCTGTATCTTCCAAAAGGGAAAAAGATCCCTGAGAGTTGTTTCATGGATTCGAAAGAGAGTACTTGGGTTCTCCCAATAACTAAAAAGTGTATCATGCCTGACTGGGGTTCGCGGTGGTGGAGGAACCGGATCGGAAAAAAGAGGGATTCTAGTTGTAAGATAGCTAATGAAACCATAGCTGGAATTGAGATCTCATTCAAAGAGAAAGATATCAAATATCTGGAGTTTCTTTTTGTATCCTATACGGATGATCCGATCCGCAAGGACCATGATTGGGAATTCTTTGATCGTCTTTCTCCGAGGAAGAAGCGAAACATAATCAACTTGAATTCGGGACAGCTCTTCGAAATCTTAGTGAAACACTTGATTTGTTATCTCATGTCTGCTTTTCGTGAAAAAAGACCAATTGAAGTGGAGGGTTTCTTCAAACAACAAGGAGCTGAGGCAACTATTCAATCAAATGATATTGAGCATCTTTCCCATCTCTTCTCGAGAAACAAGGGGGGTATTTCTTTGCAAAATTGTGCTCAATATCATATGTGGCAATTCCGCCAAGATCTCTTCGTTAGTTGGGGGAAGAATCAGCACGAATCGGATTTTTTGAGGAACGTATCGAGAGAAAATTGGATTTGGTTAGACAATGCGTGGTTGGTAAACAAGGATCGGTTTTTTTAGCAAGGTACGGAATGTATCGTCAAATATTCAATATGATTCCACAAGATCTATTTTCGTTCAAGTAACGGATTCTAGCCAATGGAAAGGATCTTCTGATCAATCCAGAGATCATTTCGATTCCATTAGGAATGAGGATTCGGAATATCACACATTGATCAATCAAACAGAGATTCCGCAACTAAAAGAAAGATCGATTCTTTGGGATCCTTCCTTTCTTCAAACGGAACGAACAGAGATAGAATCAGATCGATTCCCGAAATGCCTTTCTGAATATTCCTCAATGTCCCGGCTATTCACGGAACGTGAGAAGCAGATGAATAATCATCTGCTTCCGGAAGAAATCGAAGAATTTCTTGGGAATCCTACAAGATCAATTCGTTCTTTTTTCTCTGACAGATGGTCAGAACTTCATCTGGGTTCGAATCCTACGGAGAGGTCCACTAGAGATCAGAAATTGTTGAAGAAACAACAAGATGTTTCTTTTGTCCCTTCCAGGCGATCGGAAAATAAAGAAATGGTTGATATATTCAAGATAATTACGTATTTACAAAATACCGTCTCAATTCATCCTATTTCATCAGATCCGGGATGTGATATGGTTCCGAGGGATGAACCGGATATGGACAGTTCCAATAAGATTTCATTCTTGAACAAAAATCCATTTTTTGATTTATTTCATCTATTCCATGACCGGAACAAAGGGGGATACACGTTACACCACGATTTTGAATCAGAAGAGAGATTTCAAGAAATGGCAGATCTATTCACTCTATCAATAACCGAGCCGGATCTGGTGTATCATAAGGGATTTTCCTTTTCTATTGATTCCTACGGATTGGATCAAAAAAAATTCTTGAATGAGGTATTCAACTCCAGGGATGAGTCGAAAAGGAAATCTTTAGTGGTTCTACCTCCTATTTTTTATGAAGAGAATGAATCTTTTTATCGAAGGATCAGAAAAAAATCGGTCCGGATCTCCTGCGGGAATGATTTGGAAGATGATCCAAAACCAAAAATAGTGGTATTTGCTAGCAACAACATAATGGAGGCGGTCAATCAATATAGATTGATCCGAAATCTGATTCAAATCCAATATAGCACCTATGGGTACATAAGAAATGTATCGAATCGATTCTTTTTAATGAATCGATCCGATCGCAACTTCGAATATGGAATTCAAAGGGATCAAATAGGAAATGATCCTCTGAATCATCTAACTATAATAAAATATACGATCAACCAACATTTATCGAATTTGAAAAAGAGTCAGAAGAAATGGTTCGATCCTCTTATTTCTCGAACCGAGAGATCCATGAATCGGGATCCTGATGCATATAGATACAAATGGTCCAATGGGAGCAAGAATTTCCAGGAACATTTGGAACATTTCTTTTCTGAACAGAAACACCGTTTTCAAGTAGTGTTCGATCGATTACGTATTAATCAATATTCGATTGATTGGTCCGAGGTTATCGACAAACAAGATTTGTCTAAGTCACTTCGTTTCTTTTTGTCCAAGTCACTTCTCCTTTTGTCCAAGTCACTTCTCTTTTTGTCTAAGTCACTTCCTTTTTTCTTTGTGAGTATCGGGAATACCCCCATTCATAGGTCCGAGATCCACATCTATGAATTGAAAGGTCCGAATGATCAACTCTGCAATCATGTTGTTAGAATCAATAGGTGTTCAAATCGTTCATTTGAATAAATTGAAACCCTTCTTATTGGATGATCATGATACTTCCCAAAGATCGAAATTATTGATCAATGGAGGAACAATATCACCCTTTTTGTTCAATAAGATACCAAAGTGGATGATTGACTCATTCCATACTAGAAAGAATCGCAGGAAATCCTTTGATAACACGGATTCCTATTTCTCAATGATATCCCACGATCGAGACAATTGGCTGAATCCCGTGAAACCATTTCATAGAAGTTCATTGATATCTTCTTTTTATAAAGCAAATCGACTTCGATTCTTGAATAATCCACATCACCTCTGGTTCTATTGTAACAAAAGATTCCCTTTTGATGTGGAAAAGACCCGTACCAATAATTATGATCTTACATATGGACAATTCCTCAATATCTTGTTCATTCGCAACAAAATATTTTCTTCGTGCGTCAGTAAAAAAAACATGTTTTTTTTGGAGAGAGATACTATTTCACCAATCGAGTCACAGGTATCTGACATATTCATACCTAACGATTTTCCACAAAGTGGTGACGAAACGTATAACTTGTACAAATCTTTCCATTTTCCAATTCGATCCGATCCATTCGTTCGTAGAGCTATTTACTCGATCGCAGACATTTCTGGAACACCTCTAACAGAGGAACAAATAGTCAATTTTGAAAGAACTTATTGTCAGCCTCTTTCAGATATGAATCTATCTGATTCAGAAGGGAAGAACTTGCATCAGTATCTCAGTTTCAATTCAAACATGGGTTTGATTCACACTCCATGTTCTGAGAAATATTTACCACCCGGAAAGAGGAAAAAACGGAGTCTTTGTCTAAAGAAATGCGTTGAGAAACGGCAGATGTATAGAACCTTTCAACGAGATAGTGCTTTTTCAAATCTCTCAAAATGGAATCTGTTCCAAACCTATATGCCATGGTTCCTTACTTCGACAGGGTGCAAATATCTAAATTTCACCCTTTTAGATACTTTTTCAGACCCATTGCCGATACTAAGTAGCAGTCAAAAATTTGTATCTGATATTATGCATGGATCAGATATATCATGGCCAATTCCTCAGAAAAAATGGTTGGCGATTCTTCCACAATGGAATCTGATAAGTGAGATGCCGAGTAAGTGTTTACAGAATCTTCTTCTGTCCGAAGAAATGATTCATCGAAATAATGAGTCACCCGTTCTATTGATATGGAGACATCTGAGATCACCAAATGCTCGGGAGTTCCTCTACTCAATCCTTTTCCTTCTTCTTGTTGCTGGATATCTCGTTCGTACACATCTTCTCTTTGTTTCCCGAGCCTCTAGTGAGTTACAGACAGAGTTAGAAAAGATCAAATCTTTGATGATTCCATCATACACGATTGAGTTGCGAAAACTTCTGGATAGGTATCCTACATCTGAACAGAATTCTTTCTGGTTAAAGAATCTCTTTCTAGTTGCTCTGGAACAATTAGGAGATTCTCTGGGAGAAATACGGGGTTCTGCTTCTGGCGGCAACATGCTATTGGGTGGTGGTCCCGCTTATGGGGTCAAATCAATACGTTCTAAGAAGAAATATTTGAATATTAATCTCATTGATATCATCGATCTCATAAGTATCATACCAAATCCCATCAATCGAATCACTTTTTCGAGAAATACGAGACATCTAAGTCGTACAAGTAAAGAGATCTATTCATTGATAAGAAAAAGAAAAAACGTGAACGGTGATTGGATTGATGATAAAATAGAATCCTGGGTCGCGAACAGTGATTCGATTGATGATGAAGAAAGAGAATTCTTGGTTCAGTTCTCCACCTTAACGACAGAAAAAAGGATTGATCAAATTCTATTGAGTCTGACTCATAGTGATCATTTATCAAAGAATGACTCTGGTTATGAAATGATTGAACAACCGGGATCAATTTACTTACGATACTTAGTTGACATTCATAAAAAGTGTCTAATGAATTATGAGTTCAATAGATCCTGTTTAGCAGAAAGACGGATATTCCTTGGCTCATTATCAGACAATCACTTATTCACAAACCTCGTGTGGGGCTAATAGTTTTAATTTCCCATCTCATGGAAAACCCTTTTCGCTCCGCTTAGCTCTATCCCCTTCTAGGGGTATTTTAGTGATAGGTTCTATAGGAACTGGACGATCATATTTGGTCAAATACCTAGCGACAAACTCCTATGTTCCTTTCATTACGGTATTTCCGAATAAGTTCCTGGATGACAAGCCTAAAGGTTATCTTATTGATGATATCGATATTGATGATAGTGACGATATCGATATTGATGATAGTGACGATATTGATGATGACCTTGATACGGAGCTGCTAACTATGACGAATGCGCTAACTATGTATATGACGCCGAAAAAGGAAATGGACCGATTTGATATCACCCTTCAATTAGAATTAGCAAAAGCAATGTCCCCTTGCATAATGTGGATTCCAAACATTCATGATCTGTATGTGAATGAGTCGAATTACTTATCCCTCGGTCTATTAGTGAACTATCTCTCCAGAGATTGTGAAAGATGTCCCACTAGAAATATTCTTGTTTTTGCTTCGACTCATATTCCCCAAAAAGTGGATCCCGCTTTAATAGCTCCGAATAAATTAAATACATGCATTAAGATACGAAGGCTTCTTATTCCACAACAACGAAAACACTTTTTCATTCTTTCATATACTAGGGGATTTCACTTGGAAAAGAAAATGTTCCATACTAACGGATTCGGGTCCATAACCATGGGTTCCAATGCACGAGATCTTGTAGCACTTACCAATGAGGCCCTATCGATTAGTATTACACAGAAGAAATCCATTCTAGACACTAATACAATTAGATCAGCTCTTCATAGACAAACTTGGGATTTGCGATCCCAGGTAAGATCGGTTCAGGATCATGGGATCCTTTTCTATCAGATAGGAAGGGCTGTTGCACAAAATGTACTTCTAAGTAATTGCCCCATAGATCCTATATCTATCTATATGAAGAAGAAATCATGTAAGGAAGGGGGTTCTTATTTGTACAAATGGTACTTCGAACTTGGAACGAGCATAAAGAAATTAACGATACTTCTTTATCTTTTGAGTTGTTCTGCCGGATCGGTCGCTCAAGATCTTTGGTCTGCACCTGGACCCGATGAAAAAAATTGGATCACTTCTTATGGATTCGTTGAGAATGATTCTGATCTAGTTCATGGCCTATTAGAAGTAGAAGGCGCTCTGGTGGGATCCTCACGGACAGAAAAAGATTGCAGTCAGTTTGATAATGATCGAGTGACATTGCTTCTTCGGTCCGAACCGAGGAATCAGTTAGATATGATGCAAAATGGATCTTGTTCTATCGTTGATCAGAGATTTCTATATGAAAAATACGAATCGGAGTCTTGAAGAAGGGGAAGGAGAAGGAGCCCTCGACCCACAACAGATAGAGGAGGATTTATTCAATCACATAGTTTGGGCTCCTAGAATATGGCGCCCTTGTGGAAATATATTTGATTGTATCGAAAGGCCCAATGAATTGGGATTTCCCTATTGGTGGGCCAGGTCATTTCGGGGCAAGCGGATCATTTATCATAAAGAGGATGCGCTTCAAGAGAATGATTCGGAGTTCTTGCAGAGTGGAACCATGCAGTACCAGACACGAGATAGATCTTCCAAAGAACAAGGCTTTTTTCGAATAAGCCAATTCATTTGGGACCCTGCAGACCCATTCTTTTTCCTATTCAAAGATCAGCCCTTTGTCTCTGTGTTTTCACGTCGAGAATTCTTTGCAGATGAAGAGATGTCAAAGGGGCTTATTACTTCCCACACAAATCCTCCTACATCTATGTATAAAGGCTGGTTCATCAAGAATACGCAAGAAAAGCACTTCGAATTGTTGATTCATCGCCAGAGATGGCTTAGAACCAATAGTTCATTATCTAATGGATCTTTCCGTTCTAATACTCTATCCGAGAGTTATCAGTA
>NW_027182182.1:15000-20481 GCF_029961685.1 Aristolochia californica | reverse complement strand
AATGAATCGATAATCAAAATCATTCCATTCGGAATGGCGCCCTCCATCAAAGCGTCGCACTTCTAAATTCTCATAGGCCCCTCCCGGAATTCCTTCTATAGCTCGTTGAATAATTTTTACGGATTCCGTCATTTCACCGATTCGCACTAAATAACGAGCTAATGAGTCTCCTTCTTTTTGCCACTGGACCTCCCAATCGAATTCATCGTAACACTCATAATGATCAACTTTACGAAGATCCCATTGGATTCCGGAAGCTCGTAACATTGGTCCTGATAAACCCCAATTTATTGCTTCTTCTCCACCAATAATGCCTACTCCTTCAACTCGTTGCAAAAAAATGGGATTCCGCGTAATAAGTTTTTGATATTCCACTACCTCTGTTAAAAAATAATCGCAGAAATCCAAACATTTATCTATCCAACCATAAGGTAGATCAGAAGCTACTCCTCCGATACGGAAGTAATTGTGCATCATTCGCATACCTGTGGCAGCTTCAAATAGATCATATAGCAATTCCCTTTCTCTTAAAATATAGAAGAAAGGAGTTTGTGCACCGATATCCGCCATAAAAGGCCCCAGCCATAACAAATGAGAAGCTATACGACTCAACTCCAGCATAATTACTCTGATATAGCTAGCTCTTTTAGGTACTTGAATATTTCCCAACTGTTCTGGTCCATTTACCGTTATTGCTTCCGTGAACATAGTTGCTAAATAATCCCAACGTGTTACATAAGGCAGATATTGTATAATTGTTCGGTTTTCCGCAATTTTTTCCATTCCTCTATGTAAATAACCTAATACGGGTTCACAGTCAATAACATCTTCACCATCCAGAGTAACGATGAGTCGAAGAACACCATGCATTGATGGGTGGTGAGGACCCATATTGACTATCATGAGGTCTTTTCTTGTAGCCGGTACAGTCATATGTTTTCTTCCCCGATTCATTATTCATGAATTATCGAAAACAAAACGAGGTTCATCAAAATTCAAGATCTAATACTAATAAACCAAATAATTCAAATGAATCCCCAATCCTCAAATTAACGCGGTTTTGGCTCCCGAATATTCAGCTGACCAATTAATTCCTTATAACGTACTCTATTTTTTTTTGACAAATAAGCCAGCAGCCGTTGACGTTTTCCCAAAATCTTCCGCAGACCTCTCTGAGAGAAATAGTCTTTTCTGTGCAATTCTAGATGTGAAGTAAGTCTACGTATCTTATTAGTAAAATTGAATACTTGAAATTCAACGGATCCCCTGTTTTTTCCTTTTTCTTCTTGCGGAATAACTGAGATGAATGAACTTTTTATCATAAAAATAATTCTTCTCTTTCTTTTTTTTCTTTCTTTTTCACAAATATGGGTTTTACCGGTCAGGAATAATATAATAATAATGACAGTTATTTCAATCTTTCAATCTGGTACACACAGGAATCCAGATTTATTCATATAGTACTTTGTTTTTTATCAAAAAAACAATTTAATAAATCCAATTTCATTTGTAATTTGATTCGGATACGAAAGCATGTTACATTTTTGCACCCACGAAATATAAAATGATTTTGGCCTAAGAAGATTCCGCCGATTCATTCCTAGATCCAATTAATACGTTATTGAATTACTATTACTATCATGTATCAGAATGGAATGGAAGACAGCGTGCATGTAAATACGTCTGTCCTAGTCTACCGGATGTGAGCGTGATATATAGAAAAAGAAAATATACCATAAAAAAAATAGATAATATATCATCAAATAATTCTGTATCGTGGGTACATATGTATCCTTAACATACTGAAACGACTACTATTATTGGTATCAAACCAATAGCGATCCATACAAGCTAAATCTTCTAATCGATAATTGGGCCAAAGAAACAATTTAAATTGAATGCATTTATTTGTATCTGTATCAAGATACTTATTCTCATCTAAAAATTGCACACAATTTTTTATGTTATTCCCGTTGCAAAGTACTGTATTTCTATCCACAACATTCCCATTTCCGGAATTTAAATCCATTAGAATTCTTAATTCTCTACGACGTACAGGAGATAGAATATTTTCAGGAATAAAAAGTGAATCATAATGATTTTCGTCTCCATTCCCAAGCGTTTTTCTATCTTGTGCAATAGATCCATCGAAATTATTCTCATCAACATATTTCCTTTTTCGGAATCTTCGATTTGTTTTGTGCTTACTCTTATGGGCCAATGAAATACTTATGGTTTGATACATAAGAAATTGCCCATCCCGTTTTAGAGACAGACGAACCGGTTCGATAATGAATATTCCCTTTCTTATCAATTCCGTAATTGTTAGCTCCTTATCAATCAGCATTACATCCAGGCGCATTTCTCCTCTTTCAATAGAGGATATAGCAATTTCACTTGGATTTTTCAGTCTAAGCAGGAAACAATATACCTTAACATTATTGATTATTCTTTGATTCAGAGGTTCATCCCATCTCAATTGAAAAAGCAAATACTTTTTCAGGAGAAAATCAAGTTCTGCCTCCTTCTTGCTTTTAGATTTCCTTTTCTTTTTACGTTTTTTATTTTTAATGTCTGATTCGGTTTCCGCGTAATCCTTTTCAAAATCTTTTTTTTTGTTTCGTGCATCTGATCCAAGATTCTTTTGGTTTCGTAGATCTGATCCAAAATCTTCTTGGCCCCGCTGTTCTTTTTCTTCTTGATTTCGATTCTCTAATTCAAGATATTCTTCTTTTTGATTGGATGATATACGAAGACTCTCTTTTTGATTTCCATTGATATTTCTACTAATATTTTCATTTCCATTAAAATTAAAAAAAAGTAATTGGATTGGTATAATCCAGGGTTTAATCTTATATGCATCATAAAGCAGTCTAAATTCTTGGAAGAACCAAGGTTCCAGATTCGGTATGGGACCATATAACACGTCTTCATTCATTCCCATCCAATCAAAAAAAAAACCTTTTTTATTGGATGGGTTAATTTTTTGATCAATCATGAGATTGAGATAAAAAAGATCCTTTTTCTCAATTATTTTATAATCATTAGTTCTCGTCTTAGTATCTTTGCTAATGTTAGTCCTCGCGCCCATGTTAGTCCTGGTTTCAATATCGAGATTTTTTTTAAGACAAAAATTTAGAATTCCGCACTCAAAATATTTTCGATCTAGATTTTGACCTGTATCAATAATACACTCTTTCCCTAAATAATCACTACTAGCTGTACTCCCTAATACATAAAATAATTCGAGTTTAGGTGTGTGGTAATTATATGAAATCTTTCGTCCCTCATTTACCTGTAAAGGGGACCCATAAATATATGGGTTCTTTCTATCCTCATAATTAATATACTTATGTGCTAAAAGAACATATCTGTACTGTTTTTTATTTTTACTCGACAATGAATTCTCTCCATAAGAATTTTCATTCTTGTAATGAATGAATCGGTTTTTTTCATATGAATCTAAAAATTTGAAGTCTTTATTTTGAATCATGCGGTGTTGATTGACTCTATTTCGCCATTTTTGCGGTACTAATCTGGACCATCTAGTCTGAGATAAATTGTATTGATAATGACCTCTTAACCAGTCTTTCCATTCATTGATTCCAGAATTCGGAAGTTTTTTACGCCTTGTTTTTGAATCAGATACTTCTCGTGTGACCTTTATTCTATCCTTGAAAAAGGTGTATGCTCCATGATATTGAAGTGCAGATCCAAAGGGATCCTTGTTAATAACCTGAATTTGTGATAATTTGTAAAATACATATCCTTGGGATAAGGAAGATAAGTCACAATAAGTCTTTGAATGTTTATTACTAATATTAGAAAGCGACTTTTTTACAGTCGAAATAAAGTGAATTGCATTTTGGTTCGTTTCATCAATTACTTCTTGATTTGTTTCATCATTGTAAATGTATTTATTGAGAGTTTTTTTTATTGATTCAAGTAAAAGTTGTGCATTTTTTCTGGGAATGTTAATAGTAGATAGACGGATACCAATGTATATTCTTTCAACGAAAGATTTCAGAAAATAGTGCCATTTGCGTATTAATCGCGCACTTATTTTTTTTGATATCCACAAAATATCTTTCAAAAACTCCCATCTTTTATTATCACAACTCGTCTTGTTAGAAATAAGATTTATATCCGGAGTTCCCATTTTTTTTTTCTCCGCGATTCTTTCAATTTGATCTCTAATTGTGATTGTACTATTAGCCAGATCCTTGATTTTTTTTTCTGTGAGTGAATAATTTGTCCAATCCATGGATCTAATTTGAATGATCGATTCATCGGTAATCTTATTAC
This sequence comes from Aristolochia californica, assembly GCF_029961685.1. Taxonomy (NCBI): domain Eukaryota; kingdom Viridiplantae; phylum Streptophyta; class Magnoliopsida; order Piperales; family Aristolochiaceae; genus Aristolochia; species Aristolochia californica. The sequence continues at coordinate 16,176 of NW_027182182.1, read as the reverse complement.
TGATTATAGAATCTTTTCTATTTTCATTCGGTTCATATACTTTCCTCAATCCCAATAATAAAATTGGGTTTACTTTTTCAAGTTCTTTTATTATTCTTTTCATTTTTATTATTCTTTTACTTTTAATAAGGAGAATTCTTTTGATAACCCCACTTGTTTTTTCTTTTGCAAATTTTAGAAACCTTTTTTTTTTTTTTTTTAAAACTTTTAGAACTCGAAAACATTTATTTTTCAACTTTGTAATTTTTTTTGCAAATTCTTTACAAACGGGTTTAAAAAAAGAAGGTCGTTTTCGGGGAGAACCAAAAGGTAGTTCAGCTTCCATTCCCCAGATTGTTAAAAAAGAAAAATTGTCTCTTTTTCCTTTCTTTTTTATTGGACTTCCAAGGGGGGGTCTTACCTTATTGCGCCAAGGTTTCAGACAGAAAGGAAATTGGATTTTTATCTGAATACCATCTGTTAACCAGTTTTTTGGAAATTCTGTTTCTGATAATTGAACACCATTATAGGTGCATTTAACGTGCATTTCTCTATCCCAGTCTTTAAAATCTTCGTACCACTCAGGGAATTGAAATAATAGCATACGGCCGAGATTTTTAGCTATTATTAATGAGGGCAGTACGATGTATTTTCTAAGAATTGATTGGGTTACTAACATCGAACCCCTTATTGCTTGAGCAAATAGAATACTATCCCAAGTTTCTGCTATTGCTATCCGTTCATTCTCCTTTTTTTTCTCCTCCTTGTTTTTGCCCTTTTCTTTTGCCTCCTTCCGCTTAGAATCTTCATAATCTGAAGTTTTTAATTCCAGGCTTTCCCCCGTCCGATTCCTAAAGATTGGGTTCATCATTTCGGAGATATCAAAAGAAAAAAAAAATGTTTTGTCTATTCTGTCCAAAAAAAGCGGGGAATGCACGTTTCCTTGAAACATTTCCCAAATAGTTGTTTTACGTCTTTGAGCACGCATGGATCCTTTGATTAGGTCCCGGCGAAAATCCGGTTGTTGTGAGTAGCGTATCAAAGCCACCTCTTCCGCTTGATCACTATTGCTACCGGCACTGATACTAGTATCAGTACCGGTATTTTCATCGTCATCACTATAAATTACCACACGTTTGGCTTTTCTTGAACGAATCCCAGGATCCTCTGTCGTTTCTTCCTCATTTTGCCCCTCTT
>NW_027182181.1:155000-157500 GCF_029961685.1 Aristolochia californica | reverse complement strand
CGACACGCACGCCCGTTTCGCCTGCCACCCGTGCACACTCGCCTGGGCTGCTGGTCACGTGCGTCGCTCACAGGCATTTTGCAGGCCAGCACCGGCGGATGCACGGGTCAAGCGGGACGGGACGAGCGCAGGGCTTGCTTTTGGCGGCACACGAAAACACGAACCCGAAAAAGGCGAAAAAGGGACACACGGACAGGCGACACGAAAAAAAAGGGGTCGCCCTACCTAGGTGGGCGCAAAAACCCCGTCGGCCAGGAGGTTTCGCCAAAGTGTCTGTACTGTCACACAGGGTCAATAGCACGGGCATGGCCGGCCGCCGCACGTGCAGCGGCTTACGGACGCACGGTTCGGCGGCACGGGTGCCTGGCGGCTTTAGCACCTTGGGGTGGACAGGCCTGGCGGCAAGGGGGGCTAGGCACCTTGCTGCCAGCCGGCAATGGTGCACGGGGCGGGGCGCCACACAAACACGAAAGAGGGACAAGAGCGGGGCGATGGTCCACAGAGACGAGCCATGCACGGGGCCCGTGATCGCCGACACGCGCGAACGCGGACGCGGACAAGGACAAGGACGCGACGCGCGGCGCGCGTGCGAGGTCAAGAGGGGCGCGCGCACGAAAACGCGAAAAAAGGGGCTAGCGGCCGAGAAACGCGAAAAAAACCGGGTCACCTACCTAGCCGAACGCCTAAAATCGCTTCGGGCAGGAGGTTTCGCCAAAGTGTCTGTACTGTCACACGGTCCGTACGGGCGCAACCCCATCGCGCGCCAGCACCCCTTCCTGGGGGCGCCCGCCCGCCAGGCGCCTGGCGCCCCACGCGCGCGCGCCCGGCGCCTGGCGCCTTGCCCCCCACGCGCGCCCGGCGCCTGGCGCCTGGCGCCTCGCCCCCCACGCGCGCGCCCGGCGCCTGGCGCCTTGCCCCCCACGCGCGCCCGGCGCCTGGCGCCTGGCGCCTCGCCCCCCACGCGCGCGCGCGCGTGGCGCCTTGCGCCTGGCGCCTTGCCTCCGCGCGTGCCTGGCGCCTGGCGCCTTGCCCCCCACGCGCCTGGGCGCCTCTTTTCCGCCTGGGCGCCCTGGCACCTTTCCGCCTGGGCGCCTGTTTTCCGCCTTGGCGCCCTGGCGCCTTTTCGCGTGGGCGCCTCTTTTCCGCCTGGGCGCCATGGCGCCTTTCGGCCTGGGCGACTCTTTTTCGCCTGGGCACCTCTTTTCCGCCTGGGCGCCTCTTTTCCGCCTGGCCAGGGCGCCTCTTTTCCGCCTGGGCGCCATGGCGCCTTTCTGCCTGGGCGCCTCTTTTTCGCCTGGGCGCCTCTTTTCTGCCTGGGCGCCCTGGCGCCTTTTCGCCTGGGCGCCTCTTTCCCACCTGGGCGCCCTGGCGCCTCTTCGCCTGGGCGCCCTGGCGCCTTTTCGCCTGGGCGCCTCTTTTGGCGCCTGGGCGCCTACGCCAGGGCGCCTCTTTTCCGCCTGGGCGCCTCTTTTTCGCCTGGGCGCCTCTTTTCCGCCTGGGTGCCCTGGCGCCATTCCGCCTGGGCGCCTCTTTTCCGCCTGGGCGCCCTGGCGCCTTTTCGCCTGGGTGCCTCTTTTGGCGCCTGGGCGCCTCTTTTCCGCCTGGGCGCCCTGGCGCCTTTTCGCCTGGGTGCCTCTTTTGGCGCCTGGGCGCCTACGCCAGGGCGCCTCTTTTCCGCCAGGGCGCCTCTTTTTCGCCTGGGCGCCTCTTTTCCGCCTGGGCGCCCTGGCGCCTTTTCGCCTGGCGCCTCTTTTGGCGCCTGGGCGCCTACGCCAGGGCGCCTCTTTTCCGCCTGGGCGCCTCTTTTCCGCCTGGGTGCCCTGGCGCCATTCCGCCTGGGCGCCTCTTTTCCGCCTGGGCGCCCTGGCGCCTTTTCGCCTGGGTGCCTCTTTTGGCGCATGGGCGCCTACGCCAGGGCGCCTCTTTTCCGCCTGGGCGCCCTGGCGCCTTTCCGCCTGGGCGCCTCTTTTTCGCCTGGGCGCCTCTTTTCCGCCTGGGCGCCCTGGCGCCATTCCGCCTGGGCGCCTCTTTTCCGCCTGGGCGCCCTGGCGCCTTTTCGCCTGGCGCCTCTTTTGGCGCCTGGGCGCCTACGCCAGGGCGCCTCTTTTCCGCCTGGGCGCCTCTTTTTCGCCTGGGCGCCTCTTTTCCGCCTGGGCGCCCTGGCGCCATTCCGCCTGGGCGCCTCTTTTCCGCCTGGGCGCCCTGGCGCCTTTTCGCCTGGCGCCTCTTTTGGCGCCTGGGCGCCTACGCCAGGGCGCCTCTTTTCCGCCTGGGCGCCCTGGCGCCTTTCCGCCTGGGCGCCTCTTTTTCGCCTGGGCGCCTCTTTTTCGCCTGGGCGCCTCGTTTCCGCCTGGGCGCCTCTTTTCCGCCTGGGCGCCCTGGCGCCTTTTCGCCTGGGCGCCTCTTTTCCGCCTGGGCGCGTCTTTTCCGCCTGGGCGCCCTGGCGCCTTTTCGCCTGGGCGTCCTGGCGCCTGTGCGCCCTGGTGCCTTTTCGCCTGGG
>NW_027182181.1:112500-115000 GCF_029961685.1 Aristolochia californica | reverse complement strand
AAGGCTTGCTTTTGGTGGCACACGAAAACACGAACCCGAAAAAGGGACATACGCACTGGCGACACGCGCGCCCGTTTCGCCTGCCACCCATGCACACTCGCCTGGGCTGCTGGTCACATGCGTCGCTCATAGGCATTTTGCAGGCCAGCACCGGCGGATGCACGGGTCAAGCGGGACGGGACGAGCGCAGGGCTTGCTTTTGGCGGCACACGAAAACACGAACCCGAAAAAGGCGAAAAAGGGACATACACACTGGCGACACGCACGCCCGTTTCGCCTGCCACCCGTGCACACTCGCCTGGGCTGCTGGTCACGTGCGTCGCTCACAGGCATTTTGCAGGCCAGCACCGGCGGATGCACGGGTCAAGCGGGACGGGACGAGCGCAGGGCTTGCTTTTGGCGGCACACGAAAACACGAACCCGAAAAAGGCGAAAAAGGGACACACGGACAGGCGACACGAAAAAAAAGGGGTCGCCCTACCTAGGTGGGCGCAAAAACCCCGTCGGCCAGGAGGTTTCGCCAAAGTGTCTGTACTGTCACACAGGGTCAATAGCACGGGCATGGCCGGCCGCCGCACGTGCAGCGGCTTACGGACGCACGGTTCGGCGGCACGGGTGCCTGGCGGCTTTAGCACCTTGGGGTGGACAGGCCTGGCGGCAAGGGGGGCTAGGCACCTTGCTGCCAGCCGGCAATGGTGCACGGGGCGGGGCGCCACACAAACACGAAAGAGGGACAAGAGCGGGGCGATGGTCCACAGAGACGAGCCATGCACGGGGCCCGTGATCGCCGACACGCGCGAACGCGGACGCGGACAAGGACAAGGACGCGACGCGCGGCGCGCGTGCGAGGTCAAGAGGGGCGCGCGCACGAAAACGCGAAAAAAGGGGCTAGCGGCCGAGAAACGCGAAAAAAACCGGGTCACCTACCTAGCCGAACGCCTAAAATCGCTTCGGGCAGGAGGTTTCGCCAAAGTGTCTGTACTGTCACACGGTCCGTACGGGCGCAACCCCATCGCGCGCCAGCACCCCTTCCTGGGGGCGCCCGCCCGCCAGGCGCCTGGCGCCCCACGCGCGCGCGCCCGGCGCCTGGCGCCTTGCCCCCCACGCGCGCCCGGCGCCTGGCGCCTGGCGCCTCGCCCCCCACGCGCGCGCCCGGCGCCTGGCGCCTTGCCCCCCACGCGCGCCCGGCGCCTGGCGCCTGGCGCCTCGCCCCCCACGCGCGCGCGCGCGTGGCGCCTTGCGCCTGGCGCCTTGCCTCCGCGCGTGCCTGGCGCCTGGCGCCTTGCCCCCCACGCGCCTGGGCGCCTCTTTTCCGCCTGGGCGCCCTGGCACCTTTCCGCCTGGGCGCCTGTTTTCCGCCTTGGCGCCCTGGCGCCTTTTCGCGTGGGCGCCTCTTTTCCGCCTGGGCGCCATGGCGCCTTTCGGCCTGGGCGACTCTTTTTCGCCTGGGCACCTCTTTTCCGCCTGGGCGCCTCTTTTCCGCCTGGCCAGGGCGCCTCTTTTCCGCCTGGGCGCCATGGCGCCTTTCTGCCTGGGCGCCTCTTTTTCGCCTGGGCGCCTCTTTTCTGCCTGGGCGCCCTGGCGCCTTTTCGCCTGGGCGCCTCTTTCCCACCTGGGCGCCCTGGCGCCTCTTCGCCTGGGCGCCCTGGCGCCTTTTCGCCTGGGCGCCTCTTTTGGCGCCTGGGCGCCTACGCCAGGGCGCCTCTTTTCCGCCTGGGCGCCTCTTTTTCGCCTGGGCGCCTCTTTTCCGCCTGGGTGCCCTGGCGCCATTCCGCCTGGGCGCCTCTTTTCCGCCTGGGCGCCCTGGCGCCTTTTCGCCTGGGTGCCTCTTTTGGCGCCTGGGCGCCTCTTTTCCGCCTGGGCGCCCTGGCGCCTTTTCGCCTGGGTGCCTCTTTTGGCGCCTGGGCGCCTACGCCAGGGCGCCTCTTTTCCGCCAGGGCGCCTCTTTTTCGCCTGGGCGCCTCTTTTCCGCCTGGGCGCCCTGGCGCCTTTTCGCCTGGCGCCTCTTTTGGCGCCTGGGCGCCTACGCCAGGGCGCCTCTTTTCCGCCTGGGCGCCTCTTTTCCGCCTGGGTGCCCTGGCGCCATTCCGCCTGGGCGCCTCTTTTCCGCCTGGGCGCCCTGGCGCCTTTTCGCCTGGGTGCCTCTTTTGGCGCATGGGCGCCTACGCCAGGGCGCCTCTTTTCCGCCTGGGCGCCCTGGCGCCTTTCCGCCTGGGCGCCTCTTTTTCGCCTGGGCGCCTCTTTTCCGCCTGGGCGCCCTGGCGCCATTCCGCCTGGGCGCCCTGGCGCCTTTTCGCCTGGCGCCTCTTTTGGCGCCTGGGCGCCTACGCCAGGGCGCCTCTTTTCCGCCTGGGCGCCTCTTTTTCGCCTGGGCGCCTCTTTTCCGCCTGGGCGCCCTGGCGCCATTCCGCCTGGGCGCCTCTTTTCCGCCTGGGCGCCCTGGCGCCTTTTCGCCTGGCGCCTCTTTTGGCGCCTGGGCGCGTACGCCAGGGCGCCTCTT
>NW_027182181.1:70000-72500 GCF_029961685.1 Aristolochia californica | reverse complement strand
ACGGGTCAAGCGGGACGGGACGAGCGCAGGGCTAACTTTTGCCGGCACACAAAAACACGAACCCGAAAAAGGCAAAAAAGGGACATACGCACTGGCGACACGCCCGTTTCGCCTGCCACCCGTGCACACTCGCCTGGGCAGCTGGTCACATGCGTCGCTCACAGGCATTTTGCAGGCCAGCACCGGCGGATGCACGGGTCAAGCGGGACGGGACGAGCGCAAGGCTTGCTTTTGGTGGCACACGAAAACACGAACCCGAAAAAGGGACATACGCACTGGCGACACGCGCGCCCGTTTCGCCTGCCACCCATGCACACTCGCCTGGGCTGCTGGTCACATGCGTCGCTCATAGGCATTTTGCAGGCCAGCACCGGCGGATGCACGGGTCAAGCGGGACGGGACGAGCGCAGGGCTTGCTTTTGGCGGCACACGAAAACACGAACCCGAAAAAGGCGAAAAAGGGACATACACACTGGCGACACGCACGCCCGTTTCGCCTGCCACCCGTGCACACTCGCCTGGGCTGCTGGTCACGTGCGTCGCTCACAGGCATTTTGCAGGCCAGCACCGGCGGATGCACGGGTCAAGCGGGACGGGACGAGCGCAGGGCTTGCTTTTGGCGGCACACGAAAACACGAACCCGAAAAAGGCGAAAAAGGGACACACGGACAGGCGACACGAAAAAAAAGGGGTCGCCCTACCTAGGTGGGCGCAAAAACCCCGTCGGCCAGGAGGTTTCGCCAAAGTGTCTGTACTGTCACACAGGGTCAATAGCACGGGCATGGCCGGCCGCCGCACGTGCAGCGGCTTACGGACGCACGGTTCGGCGGCACGGGTGCCTGGCGGCTTTAGCACCTTGGGGTGGACAGGCCTGGCGGCAAGGGGGGCTAGGCACCTTGCTGCCAGCCGGCAATGGTGCACGGGGCGGGGCGCCACACAAACACGAAAGAGGGACAAGAGCGGGGCGATGGTCCACAGAGACGAGCCATGCACGGGGCCCGTGATCGCCGACACGCGCGAACGCGGACGCGGACAAGGACAAGGACGCGACGCGCGGCGCGCGTGCGAGGTCAAGAGGGGCGCGCGCACGAAAACGCAAAAAAAGGGGCTAGCGGCCGAGAAACGCGAAAAAAACCGGGTCACCTACCTAGCCGAACGCCTAAAATCGCTTCGGGCAGGAGGTTTCGCCAAAGTGTCTGTACTGTCACACGGTCCGTACGGGCGCAACCCCATCGCGCGCCAGCACCCCTTCCTGGGGGCGCCCACCCGCCAGGCGCCTGGCGCCCCACGCGCGCGCGCCCGGCGCCTGGCGCCTTGCCCCCCACGCGCGCCCGGCGCCTGGCGCCTGGCGCCTCGCCCCCCACGCGCGCGCGCGCGTGGCGCCTTGCGCCTGGCGCCTTGCCTCCGCGCGTGCCTGGCGCCTGGCGCCTTGCCCCCCACGCGCCTGGGCGCCTCTTTTCCGCCTGGGCGCCCTGGCACCTTTCCGCCTGGGCGCCCTGGCACCTTTCCGCCTGGGCGCCTGTTTTCCGCCTTGGCGCCCTGGCGCCTTTTCGCGTGGGCGCCTCTTTTCCGCCTGGGCGCCATGGCGCCTTTCGGCCTGGGCGACTCTTTTTCGCCTGGGCACCTCTTTTCCGCCTGGGCGCCTCTTTTCCGCCTGGCCAGGGCGCCTCTTTTCCGCCTGGGCGCCATGGCGCCTTTCTGCCTGGGCGCCTCTTTTTCGCCTGGGCGCCTCTTTTCTGCCTGGGCGCCCTGGCGCCTTTTCGCCTGGGCGCCTCTTTCCCACCTGGGCGCCCTGGCGCCTCTTCGCCTGGGCGCCCTGGCGCCTTTTCGCCTGGGCGCCACTTTTGGCGCCTGGGCGCCTACGCCAGGGCGCCTCTTTTCCGCCTGGGCGCCTCTTTTTCGCCTGGGCGCCTCTTTTCCGCCTGGGTGCCCTGGCGCCATTCCGCCTGGGCGCCTCTTTTCCGCCTGGGCGCCCTGGCGCCTTTTCGCCTGGGTGCCTCTTTTGGCGCCTGGGTGCCAACGCCAGGGCGCCTCTTTTCCGCCAGGGCGCCTCTTTTTCGCCTGGGCGCCTCTTTTCCGCCTGGGGGCCCTGGCGCCTTTTCGCCTGGCGCCTCTTTTGGCGCCTGGGCGCCTACGCCAGGGCGCCTCTTTTCCGCCTGGGTGCCCTGGCGCCATTCCGCCTGGGCGCCTCTTTTCCGCCTGGGCGCCCTGGCGCCTTTTCGCCTGGGTGCCTCTTTTGGCGCATGGGCGCCTACGCCAGGGCGCCTCTTTTCCGCCTGGGCGCCCTGGCGCCTTTCCGCCTGGGCGCCTCTTTTTCGCCTGGGCGCCTCTTTTCCGCCTGGGCGCCCTGGCGCCATTCCGCCTGGGCGCCTCTTTTCCGCCTGGGCGCCCTGGCGCCTTTTCGCCTGGCGCCTCTTTTGGCGCCTGGGCGCCTACGCCAGGGCGCCTCTTTTCCGCCTGGGCGCCTCTTTTTCGCCTGGGCGCCTCTTTTCCGCCTGGG
>NW_027182181.1:37500-40000 GCF_029961685.1 Aristolochia californica | reverse complement strand
GCACACTCGCCTGGGCTGCTGGTCACGTGCGTCGCTCACAGGCATTTTGCAGGCCAGCACCGGCGGATGCACGGGTCAAGCGGGACGGGACGAGCGCAGGGCTTGCTTTTGGCGGCACACGAAAACACGAACCCGAAAAAGGCGAAAAAGGGACACACGGACAGGCGACACGAAAAAAAAGGGGTCGCCCTACCTAGGTGGGCGCAAAAACCCCGTCGGCCAGGAGGTTTCGCCAAAGTGTCTGTACTGTCACACAGGGTCAATAGCACGGGCATGGCCGGCCGCCGCACGTGCAGCGGCTTACGGACGCACGGTTCGGCGGCACGGGTGCCTGGCGGCTTTAGCACCTTGGGGTGGACAGGCCTGGCGGCAAGGGGGGCTAGGCACCTTGCTGCCAGCCGGCAATGGTGCACGGGGCGGGGCGCCACACAAACACGAAAGAGGGACAAGAGCGGGGCGATGGTCCACAGAGACGAGCCATGCACGGGGCCCGTGATCGCCGACACGCGCGAACGCGGACGCGGACAAGGACAAGGACGCGACGCGCGGCGCGCGTGCGAGGTCAAGAGGGGCGCGCGCACGAAAACGCGAAAAAAGGGGCTAGCGGCCGAGAAACGCGAAAAAAACCGGGTCACCTACCTAGCCGAACGCCTAAAATCGCTTCGGGCAGGAGGTTTCGCCAAAGTGTCTGTACTGTCACACGGTCCGTACGGGCGCAACCCCATCGCGCGCCAGCACCCCTTCCTGGGGGCGCCCACCCGCCAGGCGCCTGGCGCCCCACGCGCGCGCGCCCGGCGCCTGGCGCCTTGCCCCCCACGCGCGCCCGGCGCCTGGCGCCTGGCGCCTCGCCCCCCACGCGCGCGCGCGCGTGGCGCCTTGCGCCTGGCGCCTTGCCTCCGCGCGTGCCTGGCGCCTGGCGCCTTGCCCCCCACGCGCCTGGGCGCCTCTTTTCCGCCTGGGCGCCCTGGCACCTTTCCGCCTGGGCGCCTGTTTTCCGCCTTGGCGCCCTGGCGCCTTTTCGCGTGGGCGCCTCTTTTCCGCCTGGGCGCCATGGCGCCTTTCGGCCTGGGCGACTCTTTTTCGCCTGGGCACCTCTTTTCCGCCTGGGCGCCTCTTTTCCGCCTGGCCAGGGCGCCTCTTTTCCGCCTGGGCGCCATGGCGCCTTTCTGCCTGGGCGCCTCTTTTTCGCCTGGGCGCCTCTTTTCTGCCTGGGCGCCCTGGCGCCTTTTCGCCTGGGCGCCTCTTTCCCACCTGGGCGCCCTGGCGCCTCTTCGCCTGGGCGCCCTGGCGCCTTTTCGCCTGGGCGCCACTTTTGGCGCCTGGGCGCCTACGCCAGGGCGCCTCTTTTCCGCCTGGGCGCCTCTTTTTCGCCTGGGCGCCTCTTTTCCGCCTGGGTGCCCTGGCGCCATTCCGCCTGGGCGCCTCTTTTCCGCCTGGGCGCCCTGGCGCCTTTTCGCCTGGGTGCCTCTTTTGGCGCCTGGGTGCCTACGCCAGGGCGCCTCTTTTCCGCCAGGGCGCCTCTTTTTCGCCTGGGCGCCTCTTTTCCGCCTGGGGGCCCTGGCGCCTTTTCGCCTGGCGCCTCTTTTGGCGCCTGGGCGCCTACGCCAGGGCGCCTCTTTTCCGCCTGGGCGCCTCTTTTCCGCCTGGGTGCCCTGGCGCCATTCCGCCTGGGCGCCTCTTTTCCGCCTGGGCGCCCTGGCGCCTTTTCGCCTGGGTGCCTCTTTTGGCGCATGGGCGCCTACGCCAGGGCGCCTCTTTTCCGCCTGGGCGCCCTGGCGCCTTTCCGCCTGGGCGCCTCTTTTTCGCCTGGGCGCCTCTTTTCCGCCTGGGCGCCCTGGCGCCATTCCGCCTGGGCGCCTCTTTTCCGCCTGGGCGCCCTGGCGCCTTTTCGCCTGGCGCCTCTTTTGGCGCCTGGGCGCCTACGCCAGGGCGCCTCTTTTCCGCCTGGGCGCCTCTTTTTCGCCTGGGCGCCTCTTTTCCGCCTGGGCGCCCTGGCGCCATTCCGCCTGGGCGCCCTGGCGCCATTCCGCCTGGGCGCCCTGGCGCCATTCCGCCTGGGCGCCTCTTTTCCGCCTGGGCGCCCTGGCGCCTTTTCGCCTGGCGCCTCTTTTGGCGCCTGGGCGCCTACGCCAGGGCGCCTCTTTTCCGCCTGGCGCCTCTTTTGGCGCCTGGGCGCCTACGCCAGGGCGCCTCTTTTCCGCCTGGGCGCCCTGGCGCCTTTCCGCCTGGGCGCCTCTTTTTCGCCTGGGCGCCTCTTTTTCGCCTGGGCGCCTCGTTTCCGCCTGGGCGCCTCTTTTCCGCCTGGGCGCCCTGGCGCCTTTTCGCCTGGGCGCCTCTTTTCCGCCTGGGCGCGTCTTTTCCGCCTGGGCGCCCTGGCGCCTTTTCGCCTGGGCGTCCTGGCGCCTGTGCGCCCTGGTGCCTTTTCGCCTGGGCGTCTTGGCGCCTTTTCGCCCGGGCGCCTGTACGATTGTTCGCATGTGCGCTTGGGCGCCTTTTCGCC